>NW_012267488.1:139388-177930 GCF_000151885.1 Dipodomys ordii | reverse complement strand
TTGAGCATTTCTTCATGTGTCTATTGGCCATCCTTCTTTCCTCTTCAGGGAAGTTTCTCTTTAAGTCTTTAGTCCACTTATTTATTGGGCAGTTGTTTCTTTTAAGAGTTTTTGTTGGGGGATTTAATTTTTTGTGTTCAAGGTGTATTTTAAATATGAGACCCTTGTCTGTTGTATGGCTAGTGAAGATCTTCTCCCAATCCGTGGGCTTTCTATCGATCTTGCTAGCTATGTCATTTACCATGCAGAAGCTCTGCAATTTCATGCAATCCCATTTGTCCAACCTTTCTTTGATTTGTTGTGTTTCTGGGTCTCTATTAAAAAAATTTCAGCCTGTGCCAAGGAGACCGAGGGTTTCTCCTATTCCACCCTGTAATGTTTTCAGGTTGTCTGCTTTGACTCCGAGGTCTTTGGTCCATTTGGAATTGATTCTGGTGCAGGGTGATATATAAGAATCTAGCTTTAGTTTTCTACAAGTAATTAACCAATTTTGCCAGCACCATTTACTGAAGAGGCTGTCTTTCTTCCATTCTATTTTTTTTTTTGGGTCCGGTCATGGGGCCTGAACTCTGGGGCCTGGGCACTGTCCTAAGCTCTTCAGCTGAAGGCTAGCGCTCTACCACTCGAGCCACAGCGCCACTTCCAGCTTTTTTGTTTTTGCTAATGTGGTGCTGAGGAATCGAACCCAGGGCCTCAGGCATGCAAGGCAAGCGCTTTAACCACTGAGCCACCTTCCCAGCCCCTCCATTCTATTTTTTTAGCTCCCTTATCGAAGATTAGATGGCTATAGGTCTGTAGGTTCATTTCTGGGTTTTCAATTCTATTCCATTGGTCCTGAGGTCTGTTCTTGTGCCAGTACCAAGCTGTTTTGATTACTGTGGCTTTATAGTAGAGTTTGACATTTGGTATTGATATTCCTCCAGCACTGTTCTTTCTGTTTAGGATAGTTTTTGCTATTCGGGGTCTTTTATTGTTCCATATGAATTTTTGGATCGCCTCTTCTATTTCCTTGAAGAATGAGGTTGGAATTTTGATAGGTATCGCATTGAATTTGTAGATAGCATTGCCATTTTTTTACAATTTTCACAACTGTATTTCTGAATTGAATGGTTTTCCTAATTTTATGCATTGTATCAATTATGTGTTCTGTCACTATCACAATGGACTTACAATACAATACATAATGAGAAGTTATCTAGTTTGGCTCATGGTTTCATACTAACCTAGTGGAGCAGACATTGTGAAGCCGAGCAGCTCACAGAATAACATCCAGGAAAGAGGGAAGAGGAAGAAGAGGGAGAGACGGAGAGAAAGGGAAGGAAGAGAGGGGGATTAGGAGGGTGAGAACGAAAGAAATTCGTGGTATTGGTAGTTTTCTGCAATTTGGGGTCTACTTTTTTCCCTCTTTTAATCCATCTGAAAAAAAGTAATATCAAATTATGTTCTACCCATCCATTCTAGTTTCTTCTTATAATTTTTTGGAGAAAGAGGTTGACTTTAAACAAATGAGTTGCTCTGTGCTGCATTTTTGTTTACTTTATATCCAGAAAAGATAAAATCTTACCTTAACAATTTCCTTAGGCTTCATACTCAGGGTTTAATCTCTGATAGCTGAAAGATAAAGATGTAAACACTTTTTTTTAAAACAGTGGCTCAATTTAGGCTGAGCAATCTAGGTACAGCTACACTCATGCAGCTAGGATTCATCAGTCATGAGACCATGATATCAGAATGTTAACCAATGTTTACTGATATCATGGTGATGAGATTTTGTGCATTACAAACAGTGGTTATTAGCATTTGTTTTGTAATCAACATCATTTCACGGGTTAGTCGGTAAAGTGAGACATTATCTTCAGAACAAAATTTTAGGATGCATCCAAAATTAGTTACCAAGATATACATCATTTCACACAATATTTTTAAAGAACAAGTTGCAAAGCTCTGCAGCTGTTGCAAGTGTTCAGATGAGGCATTTAGGTTTACTTTTCGAAATAGGACAATACATGCTTATTGGAAATACCTGCTTCTCGTTCCTACAACGTGGGTATACGTTAGTAGAGCGTCTATGCATTCACTCAATTCAACCTCCTGAGGAAGTTGAACCTTGCCTTATTGTCCTGTGTGGAAGATTTAAGAACAAGCCTTCCGTTATTGTGGCTGCCACCTATATCCATACATATGTATGCATGCTCACTTGACATATCAGCATCTTAATATTCCACTGTTGTTGTTAGCCAAGTGACCTCTGCCAGGCACACTGAGAATGAGTTTCTGAGCCATCCCAACATAACAACATTTTACTGATTACAATGCTTCTTAGGAAGAATTCCAGAGTTTGTACCACAGGTGCTCCTGGGTAAAATCTTCTGAATACTACGTGGTTTCTTCTACATATTTGAAGTTTGACAGAGCAACTCTGTTTGATTTGTGGAACTATTGGATTTGGAGAGCTCTGAAATGGTTGCAAGTGTTCAGACGAGGAATTCCAATTTGCTCTCGCCATAGGTCGATACATGCTTTTTGGGAATATCTGTTTCACCTTCTTAAAACATAGGTATTGGTGAGTAGAGCTTTTATGCATTCATCCTTATTCCTCTGTGTTGAAGATTTGAGAACAAGACTTCCATTTTCTTTGGCGTGACCTATGTACATACATATGGACACACGCTGGAAACGTATGCTTCTAACTACTTCACAATTGTTGTTAGCCTAATGACCTTTGCAGTGAACACTGAGAACGAGTTTCTGAAGCATTGCAATATAACAGCATTTCACTTTGTTCAATGCTTCTTAGGAAGAATTCCAGATCCTAGGACCTAGTAGGCCCACAGGTGCTCCTGGTTAAAACCTGTTTCTGAATTCTCCGTGGTTTCTTCTACACACTTGAAGTTTGGCAAAGCAACTCAGTTCGAATTGCTGAAGAATTAGAGTTGCAGACCTTTGCAGGGATTGCAAGGGTTCAGATGAGGCATTCAGGTTTGCTTTTTCCCATAGGATAATACATGCTTATAGGGAATATCTGCTTCTCGTTCCTACAACGTGGGTATTGGTGAGTAGAGCTTTTATGCATTAATTCAGTTCAACCTGTGAAGGAAGGTGAACCTCACCTTATTGTACTGTGTGGAAGATTTGAGAACAAGTCTTCCGTTTTTTTTGGACCCAACCTATGTCCATACATATGTATGGAGGCCAACTGGAAATATTAGCTTCTAAATACTCCTCCATTGTTGTTAGCCGAATAACCTCTGTCGGGGACACTGAGTGCCACGCCTACTCCGGTGGAGCCTGCTTAGCATGGAAAACCTGCTTTCAGACCTGAGAATGGGGCTTCACAGAGACCTATCTCTGAGAATGGGACTTCACCGAAGTCTACCTCAGAGAATGGGGCTTCACAGAGACCTATCTCTGAGAATGGGACTTCACCGAAGTCTACCTCAGAGAATGGGGCTTCAAAGAGGCCTACCTCCTGGAAAGGCTGGCAAACCCCTGGGAGAGATGTGTTTCTGTCCCTGCTTTTCTTTTCTTCACTGTATAAGAGTGCCTATTAATCTTTTACTATTTCTGCTGTTCATTGTACTTACTCATGCTCAACGTTCCCTTATTCAAAGCTCTTTCTTAAGAGTGTTGATGACTCCAACATCTGATGGGTGTCTTAAAAATATGACTAACTCACCAGAGTTAAGTGCTACTCTGAAAGCCCCTCTTATGGAGGCTAGTAGACAAGTCATAAGTAAATATAAAAGTATTGGGGGTTTCATGACATCACTTCAGCAGAAGGAATTGTTTGTAAGAGATTTACAAGAAGCTGTAGGCTAGCTAGACCAGAAAGAATGTATGGCAATTGCTGGGAGAACTACTTAGGAGAAAGAACTTCCTATTACTCTCTTTTATTTACTAAGAGACTTGCTAGATCTAGGCCTCCGTGGTGCTTACTATTAAAGAAGGAACAGGAAAGATCTTATGGGACAGTTAAGGCCTCTAAAAAAAGGTAATGGTTAATTGGTGATAAACATCGAAACCCATTGTATTTCTTAAAAATAGAGATAAGCTGGAAACAAGTGCCTATCAGGCGACCAGCTGGTGACCACCCAAGAATGAAGCCCTGCAGCAAGATTGTGTAACCTTTTGCCCTTTCTCCTGGAGACTTTTGCTATAAAAGTTTGTTATCCTCTGCATTAAATCGCACTCAGCATCCACTCCTCTTGTGTGTGAGTTGTCTGTTTGCCATCTCCCCACCTATTCCAATTATCTCCACTTGGTGTCCTCAGTTGTCCCGACAGAGCCCGTCCGCGGCAACTGAGAATAATTTTCTGAGCCATACCACATACAACATTTCACTCCATTCAAAGCTTCTTTGGAAGAATTCCAGATTCTTGGACCAGGTAGGTCCACAGGTGCTCCCTGTTAATATCTGCTTCTGAATCCTACATTGTTTCTTCTACAAGTTTGAAGTTTGGCAAAGCAACTCAGTTTGAATTGCTGAATGATTGGAGTTGCAGAGCTCTGCAGTGGTTGCAAGTGTTCAGACGAGGCATTCAGGTTTGCTTTTCCCCATAGGATGATCCATGCTTATTGGGATCATTCGCTTTTTGTTCCTACATCGTGATTATTGGTGAGTAGAGCTTTTATGCATTCACTTGGTTCAACCTGTGGAGTAAGTTGAACCTCCCCTTATTGCACTGTGTTGAAGATTTTTTTTCTTTTTTAAAATTATCTTTAAGTAGTTGTACAATGAAGTTCCCATTCTACAAAACAGCATATGAGGATAAAGTGTCTGACAACATTGTCACCCATCTCTCTTAACTCATCCCTTCTATCACTATTTTTTCTTAATTAAGATTAGGTGATTACCACAACTATGTTTATTGCAGCATTATTTACCATAGCTAAGATATGGAACCAACCCAGATGCCCCTCAGTAGATGAATGGATCAAGAAAATGTGGTATATATACACAATGGAATTCTATGCCTCCATCAGAAAGAATGACATTGCCCCATTTGTTAGGAAATGGAAAAACTTGGAAAAAATTGTATTAAGTGAAGTAAGCCAGGCCCAAAGAAACATAGGTCCCATGGTTTCCCTTATTTGCAATATCTAGTATATGCACGAGTCAAGCGGAAAAAGTTAGATAATGTGATGTCAGGAAAATGAACCCTTAGCTATGTATTTTAATGTTTTTTCTTTCATACATGTGTTTCTAACGCATTTATAAGATTATCTCTTTGTTGCTTTGTATGTCCCTCCCCCACAGTATAACCCCTGCTTTCACTATATTTGATGTCAGTATAACTTGTGGAGGAGATGGGGAAAAACCAGTTGTTTAAGGATACAGGTGGATCTGATGCAACAATGAGACGTACAAGTTGTCATGTCCAAAACGAGCTTTACAACGTCGGTGCGGGGGGGGGGAGGGGAGGGGAGGGGGTGGGGGGGGGGGGGGAAGGAGAAGGATTGGGATGGAGGGGAGGGGGGAGGCTGGGAAGGGATGGGAAGGGTAAACAAAGGAGGAGGCTGCAATGCTTGGTAAGAAATGTACGCATTATCCTGCCCATGCAATTGTAACCCCTCTGTACAGTTTGTTCACAAATAAAATAAAATTAAATTAAAAAAAAACTTAAAAAAAAAGATTAGGTGATTACATAAATTTCACATATTTCACAGTATTGTGGAATAGTGTTAGAATCACAAACACATTTTGACTTCCACAGGCAAATTGTCATTATCATGGTCTATACAGTTTGTGAATTCTATGAGCTTTGATGATACAAGTTATTTTTTCCACATCAGGTGATGTTTACATTTCTTTCCTTTTGCTTAGTGTAGGCTGTTTTCACTTATTCTGTTCCTCCTCCTGGCTTCTCTCTGTTGCATGCATATATCTACCATATATATGGTCTAGAACATGGAGTCATTTAGCAATGATATGACAAAATGGATGACTGTCCTTTGTTTCTTGAGTCCTGTTTGCCATATCTTCTTGTATTTTGGCTTTAGCATCCACATATCAGGGAGGCCACCTGCCGTTTGTGTCTTTGTTTTTGGCTTACTTCACTCAAAATAATCTGCTTTAGTTCCACCCATTTCCCTGCAAATGCCATTATTTTGTCGTTTCTAATGTCTGCATAATATTCCATTGTATCTTAGGTACCACAATTTTTGTATCCACTCATCAGTAGTGGGGCATCTGGGTTGTTTCCAAATCTTGGCTATTGTAAACAGTGCTGCAATAAACATGGAGGTGCATATGTCTTTGTATACTGGTTCTTGTTGCTCAGGATAGAGGCATAGGAGTGGTATGGCTGGGTCATAGGGGAGGTCTGTATTTAGCTTTCTCCAAACTGTTTTCCAAAGTGGTTGTGTTAGTACACATTCCCACCAACAATGCAGTAGGGTTCCTCTTTCTCTGCATCCTGTCCACCATTTGTCGTTGGCTGACTTTAGGATGTGGGCCATTCTGCTTGGGGTAAGATGGTATCTTAGTGTTGTTTTCATTTGCATTTCCTTTACAGACAGGGATGATGAACATTTCTACATGTGTTTCTTTGCATTTTTATCTCTTCTTCTGAGAAGTCTCTCTTTAGTGCCCTTGCCCATTTCATGATTGATTTGTTAGATTTGTGAGGGGTTAGTTTCTTGAGTTCGCTGTATATAATGGATATTAGACCCTTGTCTGATATTTTTCTGGTAAATATTTTTTCCCAATTGGCTGTCTTTCTAGTTTGGTTGCGATTTCTTTGCCTGTGCAGGACTTTTTATCTTAAGGTAGTCCCATTTGTCCAGTCTCTCTCCAATTTGTTGTGACCCTGGGATTCTGTTCAGGAAGTTCCTGCCTGTGTCTATAAGTTCAAGTGTCTCTCCTACTCTGATCTGTAGTCGTTTCAGAGTATCAGGTTTGATGTTAAGGTCTTTAATCCATTTTCAATTGATGTTAGTACATGGTGATAGGCTAGGGTCCACTTTCATTTTTCTGCATGTGGCCACCCAGTTTTCCCAGCACCAATAGTTGAAGAGTTTATGATTCTTCCACTGTATGTCTGTGGCTCATTTGTCAAATATCAACTGACTGTACATATGAGGCTTTATTTCTGGGTCCTCTAGTCTGTTCCATTGGTCTTCGGGTCTCTTTTTGTACCAGTACCAAGCTGTCTTTGTTATTATGGCTCTATAGTAGAGTTTGAATTTTGGTATCCTGATCATTCCTGTGTTGTTTCTTTTGCATAGAATTATGTTGGCTATTCTAGGTCGTTTGTTGTTCCATATGAACTTTTGGACTGTTTTCTCTATTTCAGTAAAGTACATCATTGGGATTTTAATGGGAATTGCATTGAATGTGTGTATAAATTTTGGCATATAGCCATTTTCACTATGTTAATTCTGCCTATCCAGGAACATGGGAGATCTTTCCATTTCCTGGTTTGATTCTTTTTTAAGGCTTTTATAGTTTTCATGAAATAGACCCTTTACATCTTTGGTTAGGTTAATTCCTAGATACTTTATTTTTTGAGGTTATTATGAATGGGGTTGTTTCCTTGATTTTCCTTTCTGCTTGTACATTGTTGGTGTACAGAAAGGCGACTGATTTTTGCGGGTTAATTTTGTATCCTGCTACTTTACTGAAGTGGTTTATGAGCTCTAGGAGTTTGGGGATGGAGCCTTTGGGATCATTAAGGTATAAAATCATGTCATCTGCAAAAAGAGATAGTTTAACTTCTTCCTCCCCTATGCGGATCCCTTTAATGTCTTTTTCTGCCTTACTGCTCTGGCCAAGGACTCCAGAACTATATGGAATAGGAGTGGAGGGAGTGGGCATCCTTGCCTTGTTCCTGTTTTTAGGGGAATTGGATGTAGTTTTCCCCATTAAATATGATATTGGCTGTTGGTCTGTCATGTAAGGCTTTTATTGTTTTAAGGAATTTTCCTTCTATTCTAATTTTTTCCAGAGCTTTAAACATGAATGAATGTTGTATTTTATCAAAAGCCTTTACTGCATCAATGGAGATAATCATGTGGTTCTTGACCTTGGATCTGTTGATGTGATGGATTACATTTATTGACTTATGTATGTTAAACCATCCCTGCATCTCTGGGATGAAGCCTACTTGGTCATAATGTATGATTTTTTATATGTTTCTGGATTCTGTTGGCTAGAATTTTATTGAGGAGCTTTGCATCTGTGTTCATCAAGGAGATTGGTCTGTAGTTCTCTTTTTTTGTTGGATCTTTTCCTGGTTAGGGGCTGAGTGTGATATTGGCTTCAAAGAATGAGTTTGGGATTACTCCCGCTGCTTCTATTTCTCTGAAGAACTTCAGGAGTATGATTATTAGTTTCTCTTTAAAGGTCTTATAGAATTCTGAAGTGAATCCATCTGGTCCTGAGCTTTTCCTTGATGGAAGGTTTCTGATTGCTTCATCTAATTGTAGGTTATTGTCATTTTTAATTGATTTATTTCTTCTTGGTTCAGTTAGAGCAATTTGTATTTCTCTAGGAATTCATCCATTTCTGCTAAGTTTTCCTTCTTTTGTGAGCATAGTGTCTGGAAAGATTTCTTTATAATTGTTTGGATGTCTTGGATGTTTGTTGTAATTTTTCCCGTGGCATCTTTGATCTTATTGATTTAGATATCCTCTCTTCTTCTTTTTTGTTTGGTTAATCTTGCCAGTGGTCTGTGAATTTTATTGATTTTTTTTAAAAACAAGCTTTTTGTTTTATTGATTTTCTTTATTGTGTTGAAGATTTGAGAACAAGACTTCAATTTTTTGACATGACCTATGTCAATACATATGCATGGATGCCAACTGGTTAATACCTGCTTCTGAATTCTCCATGGTTTCATCTACATGCTTGAAGTTTGGCAAAACAACTCATTTTCAATTGGTGAACAATTCGAGTGTCCGACCTGCAGCAGCGATTGCATGCCTTCACAAGAGGAATTCAGGTTTGATTTCCCCCATATGAGGATACATGCTTATTTGGAGTATCTGCTTCTCACTCCTACATGGATATTGCAGGGTAGAGCTTTTACGCATTCACTCAGTTCAACTTGTGAACTAAGTTGAACCTCACCTTATTGCACTGTGTGGAAGATTTGAAAACAAAACTTCCGTTTTCCTTGATGTGAGCTATGTCCATACATATGTATTGAAGCCGACTGGAAAAATAAAAGCTGCTAAGGATTCCACCTTTGTTGTTAGCTGCATGACCTCTGCCGGGCATACTGAGAATAAGTTTTTAAGCCATCCCAACATAACAGTATTTCACTGCTTTCAATGCTTCTTAGGAATTATTCCAGATTCTTGGACCCGATAAGCCCACAGGTTGAAGTTTGGCAAAGCAACTCAGTTTGAATTGCTGAAAATTGGAGTTGCAGAGCTCTGCAGCGGTTGCAAGCATTCAGACGAGGCATTCAGGTTTTCTTTTCCCCATAGGACCATGCATGCTTATTGGGAATATCCGCTTGTTGTTCCTACAACATGGGAATTGGTGAGTAGAGCTTTTATGTGTTCAATCAGGTCAACCTGCAGAGTAAGTTGAATCTCGCCTTATTACACTTATTATATGTTGAAGATTTGAGAACAAGACTTCCTTTACTTCTGTTTTCTTATTTATTTACTTATTTATTTATTTTTTATTGTGAAAATACCGTACAGAGGGGTTACAATTACATGGGCAAGATAATGAGTACATTTCTTATCAAGCATTGTTGCCTCCTCCTTTGTTTCCCTTTCCCATCCCTTCCCATCTCCCCCCCCCCTCCTTCCCTCGCCAAAGTTGTAAAGTTCATTTTTTGACATAACGATTTGTACATCTCATTTTTGCAATGGGTCCACCTGTATCCCTATTTAAATGATTTGTTTTTTCCCTTCCTTACTTCTGTTTTCTTTGACACGACCTATGTCTATACATATGTATGGACACACGGAGGAAGTATCAGATTCTAAGTACTCCACTGTTGTTGTTAGCCAAATGACCACTGCCAGGCACACTGAGAATGAGTTTCTGAGCATCACAACATAACAGCATTTCACTACTTTCATTCAGTGCTTCTTAGGAAGAATTCCAGATTCTTTGGACCCAGTAGGCTTAAGGTGCTCCTGGTTAATACCTGCTTCTGCATTCTCCGTGGTTCTTCTACAAGCTTGAAGTTTTCCAAGAAAATCAGCTAGAATTGCTGAACAATTGGATTTGTAGAGCTCTTCAGAGGTTGCACGCATGCAGATGAGGCATTCATGTTTACTTTCCCCATCGGATGATACGTACTTATTGGGATTTTCTGCTTCTGGTTGCTAAAACGTGCTTATTGGTGAATACAGCTTCTATGCATTCACTCAGTTCAATTGGGGAGTAATTGAACCTCGCCTTATTACACTGTGTTGAAGATTTGAAAATAAGACTTCCATTTTCTTTGATGCGACCTATGTCCATACATACGTATGGACGCCGACTGGAAATATCAGCTTCTAAATACTTCACCCTTCTGGTTAGCTGAATGACCTCTGCCGGGCACACTGAGAATGAGTTCTGAGCCATTGCAACCTAACAGCATTTCAATGCTTTCAATCCTTCTTAGGAAGAATTCCAGATTCTTGGACCAGGTAGGCCCACAGGTGCTTCTGGTTAATATCTGCTTCTCAATTCTCCTTGGTTTCTTCTACATGACTGAAGTTTGGCAAAGCAACTCAGTTTGAACTGCTGAACATTTGGAGTTGCAGAGATCTACAGCTATAGCAAGCATTCACACGAGGCATTCAGGTTTGCTTTTCTAAATAGGACGATCCATGCTTATTGGGAATATCCGCTTCTTCTTCCTATAACGTGGGTATGGATGAATAGAGCTTTTACGCATTCACTCATTTAAACCTGTGGAGTAAGTTGAACTTTGCCTTATTGCAATTTTTTGAATATTAGAGAACAAGACTTCAATTTTCTTAGACACGACCTATGTCCATACATATGTATGGCCACCTGCTGGAAATAGCAGCTTCTAAATACTCAGACATTGGTTTTATCCAAATGACCTGTGCTGAGCACACTGAGAATGAATTTCTGAGCCATTGTAACATAACAGCATTTCACTACTTTCAATGCTTATAAGGAAGAATTCCACTTTCTTGGACCCGGTAGTCCCACAGGTTCCCCCAGTTAATATCTGCTTCTGAATCCTATGTCATTTCTTTTACATGCTTGAAGTATGGCAAAGCAACTCAATTTCAATTGCTAAAAGATTGGAGTTGTAGATCTGCAGCAGTTTCAATCATGCAGATGAGCATTCAGGTTTGCTTTTCCTCGTAGGATGATGAATGTTATTTGGGATGTCCACTTCTTGTTCCTACAAAGTGGGTATTAGTGAGTAGAGCTTTACATTTTCACTCAGTCCAACCTCTGGAGTAAGGTGAACCTTGCCTTATTACACTGTGTGGAAGATTTGCGAACAAGACTTCCATTTCCTTTGACCCGACCAACATTCATACATATGCATGGCTGTCGACTGGAAATATCAGCTTCTCAATACTCCACCGTTGTTGTTAGCCAAATGACTTCTACCGGGCCCACTGAGAATGAGTTTTTGAGCTACAGCTACATAACAACATTTCACTGCTTTCAATGCTTCTAAGGAAGAATTGCAGAGTTTTGAATCCTGTAGGCCCAGAGGGGTACTGGGTTACTATCTTCTTCTGATTTCTAAGTTGTTTCTTCTACACACTTAATTGGCAAAGCAACTCAGAATGAATTGCGCAACAGTTGTGGTTTCAGAGCTCTGTAGGGGTTACAAAGATACAAGCGAGGCATCTAGGTTTGCACTTCCCCTTAGCCTGATACATGCTTATTAGGGTTATCTGCTTCACATTCCTACAACGTGGGTATGGTTGAAAAGAGCTTTTATGCATTCACTTGGGTCAAATTGCAGAGTAAGTTGAACCTCGACTTATTGGACTGCGTTAACAATTTGAGAACAAGAATTCTGTTTTATTTGATGAGACCTAGGTCCATACATATGTATGGATGCTGACTGGAAATATCAGCTTCTAAATATGCCACCATTGTTGTTAACCCAATGACCTCTCCTGGGCATGCTGAGAAGGAGTTTCTGAGCTGTAGCTACATAACAGCATTTCACTGCTTTCAATGCTTCTTTGGAAGAATTGCAGATTCTTGGACACAGTAGACCCACGGTTGCTCCTGTTTAATATCTGCTTCTGAGTTCTACGTGGTTTCTTCTACACACTTCACATTTGGCAAAGAAACTCACTTTGAATTGCTGAACAATGGGATTTGCAGAGCTCTGCAACATTTGCAAGTGTTCAGACGAGGCATTCCTTTTTGCCATAGGACGATACATGCTTACTGGGAATATATGCTTTTGATTCCTACAAAGTGGTTATTGGTGAGTAGAGCTTTTAGGTATTACTCAACTCAACCTGGGGAGTAAGTTGAACCTCACCTTATTGTACTGTGTTGAAGATTTGAGCACACCACTTCCGTTTTCTTTGATGGGATGTATGTCCACACATCTGTATCGACCCTGACTGGAAATATCAGCTTCTAAATACTCCACTGTTGTTGGTAGCCGAATTACATCTGAGGGGCACACTTAGAATGAGTTTCTGAGCCTTCGCAACATAACAGCATTTCTCTGTTTTCAATGCATCTTAGGAAGAACTGCAGATTCTTGGACCCGGTATGCCCACAGATGCTCCCCATTAATATCTGCTTCTGAATTCTTCATGGTTTCTTCTACAGGCTGGAAGGTTGGCAAACAACTCAGTTTGAATTGTTGAACAATTGGACTTTCATAGTTCTGCAGTGGTTGCAAGTATTTAGAACAGGTATTCAGGTTTGCTTTTTGCCTATGACAATACACACTTACTGGTAATATCTGCTTCTGGTTCGTACAATGTGCATGTGGGTGAGTAGAGCTTTTACAGATTCACCCAGATCAACCTGCAGAGTGAGTTGAACCTCACCTTACTGCACTGTGTTGAAGATTCGAGAGCAAGACTTCTGTTTTCTTTGATGCGATTTATGTCCATATATATGTATGGACACCAAGTGAAAATATCAGCTTCTAAATACTGCACCGTTGTTGTTAGCCGAATGACCTCTGCCAGGCACACAGAATGAGTTTCTGATCCATTACAACATAACATCATTTCACTGCTTTCAATGCTTCTTAGGAAGAATTGCAGATTCTTGGACCCAGTAGGCAGACAGGTGCTCCTGGTTAACATTTGCTTCTGATTTCGACATGGTTTCTTCTATACTCTTGAGGTCTGGAAAAGCAACTCAATGTGAATTTCTGAACAATTGGAGTTACAGTTTTGCAGCAGTTGCAAGCTTTCAGATGAGGTTTTCAGGTTTGTTTTTCCCCATAGGACAATGCATCCTTATTGGAAGTATCTGCTTGTCATTTCTACAATGTGGGTATTGGTGCTTAGAGCTTTTACTCATTCACTCAGTTCTTTCTTGCCAGTGTTTTTAATAGACTTACAATACACTAAGTGTTTCTTTTGTATATTCTTCCTCCATGGTATAACCCCTGGATTTGATGCCAGTGTTTTGCACTTTGTATATACATTTTTGTAATTTGGGGAGGGGAAGGGATATTGCAGAACGCTTAAATGGGGATGCAGGCTGACCCATTGTAACGACGAGATGTACAGGACACTATATTGAAAACAAACGTTACAATGATGGGGTGGGGGGCACGGGACCAGTTGGGGAGGTGGGGAGGGAAGTGATGTTAGGGGGGAAAATAAAGGATGAGGTAACAATGCTCGCTATGAAATGTGCTCATTACCTTACTCATGTAACTGTAACCCCTCTGTACAACATTTTTACAATAAAAAATAAAAAATTTAATACTAAAAATAAAAGAATTCCAGATTCTTGGACCGGGTAGGCCCACAGGTACTCCCGGTTAATGGCTGTTTCTGAATTCTACATGGTTTTCTCTACACAGTTTAAGTTTGGCAAAGCAACTCAGTTTGAATTGTTGAAAAATTGGAGTTGTAGAGCTCTGCAGTGGTTCAAGCATTCAGATGAGGCTTTCAGGTTTGCTTTTCCCAATAGGACAATACATGCTTATAGGGACTATCCACTTCTCTTTCCTACAACGTGGGTATTGGTGAGTAGAGCTTTTACTCATTGATTCAGTTCAACCTGCAGAGTAAGTCGAACCTCGCCTTATTGCACAGTGCTGAAGATTTGAGAACAAGACTTCCCTTTTCTTTGATGAGACCTATGTCCATACATATGTATGGATGCAGACTGGAAATATCAGATTCTAGATACTCCACCATTGTTGTTGGCTGAAAGACCTCTTCCGGGCATACTGAGAAGGAGATTCTGATCTATCTCAACACAACAGCATTTTACTTCTTTAAATGCTTCTTTGGAGAATTCCAGATGCTTATATCTGATAGGTCCACAGGTGCTCCCAGTTAATATCTGCTTCTGAATTCTACTTGGTTTCTGCTACACACTTGAAGTTTGGCAAAGCAATTGCTGAACAGTTGGAGGTGCAGAGCTCTGCAGTGGTGGGAAGTGTTCAGATGTGTCATTCAGGTTTTCTTTTCCCCATAGGATGATACATGCTTATTTGGAATATCTGCTTCTCATTCAATAACGTGGGTATTGGTGAGTAGAGCTTTTACACTTTCATTCAGTTCACTTGCAGAATAAGTTGAACCTCACCTTATTGCTATGTGTTGAAGATTTGAGAACAAGTTTTCCCTTTCCTTTGATGTGACCTATGTCCATACGTTTGCATGGATGTCGACTGGAAATATCAGCTTCTAAATAATCCACCATTCTTAGCTGAATGACCTCTACTGGGCACATTGAGAATGAGTTTCTGAGCCATTGCAACATAACAGCATTTCAATGCTTTGAATGATTCTTAGAAAGAGCTCCAGATTCTTGGACCCGGTAGGCCCATAAGTACTCCCAGTAAATATCTGCTTCTGAATTCTATGTGGTTTCTTCTATATGGTTGAAGTGTGGGAAAGGAACTCAGTTTGAATTGTTGTACAGTTGGAGTTCCAGAGCTCTGCAGTGGTTCTAAGCTTTCAGACAAGGCATTCAGGTTTGCTTTTCCCCTTAGGATGATTCATGCTTATTGGGAGTATCCACTTCTGGTTCCTACAACGTGTGTATTGGTGAATAGAACTTTTACAGATTCACTCACTTCAACCTGTGGAGTAAGTTGAACCTTGCCTTATTGAACAGTGAAGATTTGAGAACAAGAATCCCATTTTTTTGACTCGACCTATGTCCATAAATTTGTATGGATGCCAAGTAGAAATATCAGCTTCTAAATATTCCACTGTTGTTGTTAGCCTGATGACCTCTGCCAAGCAGACTGAGAATGAGTTTCCAAGCCATCACAACATAACAGCATTTCACTGCTTTCACTGCTTCTTAGGAAGAATTAAAGACTTTTGGACCCTGTAGGTCCACAGGTGCTCTCTGTAAATGTCTGCTTCTCAATTCTACATGGTTTCTTCTACACACTTGAAGTTTGGGAAAGCAATTCAGTTTAAATTGCTGAACAGAAGTTCTGGGATGATGGCAGAGGAGAAGCTTGAGGCTAAACAAGCTCTCGCATAGAAAGCAGTTTTAGTGTTCCAGTGAACAGTCCTAAGCCAGAGAACACACCAAGTGTGCCATCACAAGACAGAGCATTAGGCCAGAGAGGGAAAATCCAGGCAAGGATACAGATCTGAGTATTTGCCAGCAGCAGTGGCTGCGGCGGCAGCGGCAGCTGCGGTGGCAGCGGCAGCTGCGGTGGCAGTGGCCGTAGCCACCATACCTGCAACACAGAGAGTCCAGGACGAAGGCGCCAGACACGGTGGGTAAATGGATTTGACTCAACACCAGCAAGAACTGACAAGGAGCAGGTATCTTCACCCTGCAGATCGCAGACCAGAGACGACCCAGGAACCAAGACTTGGCGTGAGTAGAAGCCTCATATCCTCACTCCTTCTCAGGGAGCAGAGGAGGGAAGGCCACCCTTCCCCCACCCACTACCAGAGATCTCCATCTTTGATACTGACAAAGGCCTGGCTGAGCAGCTAGCTCCAACTCAGGCCTTGGAAGAAAACTAGAGTCATTTAACAGGTCACAGGAACCTAACCTGACCTGCCAGGCTCAGCTCCACCCAGGGAAAAATCACCCAGCCCAGGCTGCCAGTCCCAGGAGTGGCTTTCTTCACTGGGTAAACAGAGCCAGAGGATGAACCTCCCTACAGCAGCCCAGACAATCAATTGGAATTCAGTAAACATAAACATGAGAAGGGCTCCAGGCTGGGCTCTGTGAGTGTCTCAGAAGCTAGCCCCTAAGGGAAAAGCTATTGTTTGCTGAAAGGCCTCAACTCTACACAGAACCTAGCCTCATCAAAGCATCTCCCAACTAGAGGAAACAGCCATCTCCCTCTTTTGTGATACTCCAAGCAGATATCCCTCCCACTGAACTAGCCTGGGAGGAGGATCACAAAATCCTGGGTAAATCAGAGCAATTTTCTGCCTGCTCAAACTATCCGACTTAAGAAACCATCCAAGCCACAGGAAAACCAAACACCACAGCAGACCAGAGACTCCAACTAGAGACTGGTTACAGACACACGGGAGATACAGGATCTTCCCATCACCCCCCCCCCAAAAAAAAAATCAAAGAACTCTTTTTTTGTACTTTTTATAAAAAATTTTTTTTCTAAAACTTTTTTTTAATTTTTAAATTTTTTTTTAAAAATTTGTTTTCTATTAACTTTTTTTTTCTTCCTCTTAATTTTTATTTTAGGGGTATGAGTGTGTGTGCTTTTTTTCTCTTTTTCTTTCTTTTTTTTTTTTTAGCTCTACTGACCTTTTGGTCCTCTTTTTTTCTTTCCTTCTCATTCTTTTCACCTTTTCTTTTCTTTTGTTCTTTTTTAAAACTGTATTTTTTTTGTCTTTCTTTTTTGGTACTGGGGATCGAACCCAGGACGTTGTACTTGCTAGGCAAGCGCTTTGCCACTGAGCTACATCCCAGCCCACCTTTTTTTGTTCTTTTTTGCATGACTTAATTGCTGTTCTGCTCATCCTCAGATATACCCGTAGTCGATTATTATACCTATCCCCCATTGTGTACACACTTAATCCAGAAATTTATTACTCAATTCAAAACCTTTTAGACTTAAATTCCTCAATAGCAGTGCTACCTCTTTATACCTATATAATATTTTAAGCATTTTTATTTTTAAGTTTTTCACATCTTCTTTCTATCCTTACACTTATCCTATCCTCGTTCTTCTCTGAAAATTACATTTTTAAATTTGCATAATTTTTAAGTTATTAAGTGTTTCACTTTTTAATTTTTAATATTTGTTTTTCTATTTTTTCTTGTCTCTTTTCCTCTTTCTCTTCTTTTTTTTCTCTCTCTACTATCATTCTATCCAACCTATTTCCCGCTTTGAGATTAGGACTTAGTTAACTCACCCTCTACCTTTCCACATCCGTCTTTTCCTATTTTTACACACATCTCTCCCTAAACCTAATAATTTCTGGTTTGCCAGAAAAGGTCACATAATTTGATGTTAGGGAAATGAACCCTAAGATATGTATTCAAATGTTTTTTTCTTCCAGGTGATTGTTTCTAACACATTTATAACATTATTATAACATTATTTCTTTGTTGCTTTGTATGTCCCTCCCCCATGGTATAATCCCTTCATTCACTGTATTTGAGATTGTTATAATTTGTGGAGGGGAAGGGAAAAAACACATCGTTTAAATAAGTATACAGGTGGATCCATTGCAACAATGAGATGTACAAGTCGTTATGTGGAAAATGAACTTTATAACTTTGGTGGAGGGGGAGGATTGGGTGTGGGGGCGGGGGGGAGGATGGGAAGGGATGGGAAGGGGAAACAAAGGAGGACCTTACAATGCTTGATAAGAAATGTACTCTATCTTGCCCATGTAATTGTAACCCCTCTGTACAGTATTTTCACAATTAAAAAAATAAAAGTAAAATAAAAAATAAAATAACAAATAACATGAAAATACTGACAGAAAAAATTGCTGAACAATTGGAGTTGCTGAGCTCTGTAATGGTTGCAAGCTTTCAGATGGGGCATTGAGATTGCTTTTCCACGTAGGAGTATACATGTTTATTGGGAATATCCACTTCTCTTTCTTACCACCTGGGTATTGGTGAATAGAGCTTTTATGTATTCACTAAGTTCAATTTGGGGATTAACTTGAACCTTGCCTTATTGTACTCTTGAAGATTTGAGAACAAGACTTCCGTTTTCTTACCCATTGCAACAATGAGATGTACAAGTCGTTATGTCGAAAAACGAACTTTACAACTTTGGTGGGGTGTGGGGGGAGGATCGGGTCGGGAGAGGGGTTGAGTGTGGGAAGGGATGGGAAGGGGAAACAAAGAAGAGGCGACAATGCTTGATAAGAAATGTACTTGTTATCTTGCCCATGTAATTGTAACTCCTCTGTATGGTATTCTCACAATAAAAAAAAAAATGAGATGACAGGCAGTTCCCAGGACCTGCGATCAAGCCCCAGGGCTTGACAAAATAAGAATAGAGTGACACCCAGATGGTAGTATTCTAATAAATATATGTCTTTATAGATTGGCAGAGATGTCTACACATTATTCAGTTATATAGACTACATTCCTACCAATTCTTGGGTTTTATGCCTCTGTGTAATTAATGTTATAGTTTTCATCCTTAATAAACTATTAAGTAAAAAAAAGACTTCCATTTTCTTTGACACAACCTATGTTCATGCATTTGTATGGACGCCAATTGGAAATATCTGCTTCTAAATACACCATCGTTGTTAGCCAAATGACATCTGCTGGGCACCCTGAGAATGATTTTCTGAGCTATGGCAACATAACAGCATCTCACTGCTTTAAATGCTTGTTAGGAAGAATTCAGGTTCTTGAACCGGGTAGGCCAACAGGTGCTTCTGGCTAATGTCTGCTTCTGAATTCTATGTGGTTTCTTCTATGAGACTGAAGTGTTGCAAAGTAACTCAGTTTGAATTGCTGAACAATTAGAGTTGCAGAGTTCGGCAGCACTTGTTGAAGATTTGAGAACAAGACTTCAGTTTTCTTTGAGGTGACCTCTGTCAATACATTTGTATGGACTTGAAATATCAGCTTCTAAATACTGCACCGTTGTTGTTAGCCAAATGACCTCTGCTGGGGACACTCAGAATCATTTTCTTAGCCATTGCAACATAACCTCATTTCACTGTTTTCAATGATTCTTACTAAGAGTTCCAGATTCTTGGACCCAGTAAACTCACGGGTGCTCCTAGTGAATATCTGCGTTTGAATTCTATGTGGTTATTTCTGCATGCTTGAATTTAGAAAAGCAACTCAGTTTGAATTGCTGAAAAATTACACGTGCAGAGCTCTGCAGCGGTTGCAAGCATTCAGACAAGGCATTCAGTTTTCCTTTTCCCCATAGTGTGATACATGCTTATTGGGAATATCTGCTTATCGTTCCTAAGATGTGGGTATTGGTGAGTAGAGATTTTAGGTCTTCACTTAGTGAAACCTGTGGAGTAAGTTGAACCTCACCTTATTGCACTGCGTTGAAGATTTGGGAAAAGACTTCCGTTTTCCTGGACATGACCTATGTCCATCCATTTGAATGGACACCAATTGCAAATATCAGCTTCTAAATACTCCACCATTGTTGTTAGCATAATGACCTCTGCCGTGCACACTCAGAATGAGTTTCTGAGCCATCGCAGCATAACAGTATTTCACTGATTTCAATGTTTCTTAGGAAAAGTTCCAGATTTTTGGACCCGGCGAGCCCACAGGTGCTCCTGGTTAATATCTGCTTCTGAATTCTATGTGACTGCTTCTGCTTGCTTGAAGTTTAGCAAAGTAACTCAGTTTAAATTGCTTAATAATTGCAGTTGCAGAGCTCTTCATACATTGGAAGCCTTTAGACAAGGCATTCAGGTTTTCTTTTCCCCCCTTAGGACTACACATGCTTATTGTGAATATCCTCTTCTTGTTCCTACAACCTATGTATTGGTGATTAGAGCTTTTACCGATTTACTCACTTCCACCTGCACAGTAAGTTGAACCTCACCTTACTGAACTGTTTTGAAGATTGAGAACAAGACTTCAGTTTTCTTTGAGGTGACCTATTTCCATACATTTGTATGGATGTTGACTGGAAATATCAGCTTCTAAATACACCACCATTGTTGTTAACCAAGTGATCTCTGCCAGACACACTCAGAATCAGTTTCTGAGCCATTGCAACATAACATTTCACTGCTTTCAAAGCTTCTTAGAAAGAGTTCCAGATTCTTGGAAACAGTAAGCCCACAGGTGCTCCCGGTTAATATCTGCTTCTGAATTCTTCGTGGTTTGTTCTACCCACTTGAAGGTTGGTGAAACAATTCAGCTTGAATTGCTGAACAATTGCACTTGCAGAGCTCAGCAGCAGTTGCAAGCGTTCAGACAAGGCATTCACGTTTGCTTTTCCCCATAGGACAATACATGCCTATTGGGAATATCTGCTTCTCTTTTATACAACCTGTTTATTTGTGATTAGAGCTTTTACCCTTTCACTCAGTCCAACCTGTGGAGTAGGTTGAACCTCGCCTTATTACACTGTGTTGAAGATTTGAGAACAAGTCTTCCGTTTTCTTTGAGGCTACCCATGTCCATTCATTTGTATGGACACTGAGTGATAATATAAGCTTCTAAATACTCCACCATTGTTGTTAGCCAAATGACCTCTGCCAGGAACACTCAAAATCATTTTCTGAGCCATTGCAACATAACATCATTTCCCTGCTTTCAATGCTTCTTAGGAAAAGGTCCATATTGTTGGACCCGGTGAGCACACAAGTGCTCCTGGTCAATATCTGCTTCTGAATTCTACGTGATTTCTTCTGCTCAGTTGAAGTTTGGCACAGTAACTCAGTTTGAATTGCTTAATAATTGAAGTTCCAGAGCTCTTCAGTATTGGAAGCTTTCAGACAAGGCATTCAGGTTTGCTTTTCTCCATAGGACGATACATGCTTATTGGGAATATCTTCTTCTCTTTTCTACAACCTGTTTGTGATTAGAGCTTTAACCCATTCACTCACTTCCATCTGTGGAGTAAGTTGAGCCTCACCTTATTGCACTGTGTTGAAGATATGAAAACCAGACTTCCGTTTTCTTGAACGTGACCTATGTGCATTGATTTGTATGGACAGCGATTGGAAATATCAACTTCTGAATACTCCACGGTTGTTGATAGCTGAATGACCTCTGCTGGGGACGCCAAGAATCAGTTTCTGAGCCATTGCAACATAACAACATTTCACTGCTTTCAAAGCTTCTTAGAAAGAGTTCCAGATTCTTGGAGCCAGTAAGCCCACAGGTGCTCCCGGTTAATATCTGCTTCTGAATTCTTCGTGGTTTGTTCTACCACTTGAAGGTTGGTGAAACAATTCAGTTTGAATTGCTGAACAATTGCACTTGCAGAGCTCAGCAGCAGTTGCAAGTGTTCAGACAAGGCATTCAGGTTTGCTTTTCTCCCTAGGACGATACATACTTATTGGGAATATCAGCTTCTCATTTCTAAAACGTGGGTATTGGTGAGTAGAACTTTTACGCCTTCACTCAGTGCAACCTGAAGAGTAAGTTGAACCTCACCTTATTGAATTGTGTTGAAGATTTGAGAACAAGACTTCCATTTTTCTGGACTCAACCTATGTCCATACATTTGTATTGATGCCGAGTGGAAATATCAGCTTCTAAATACTCCACCATTGTTGTTAGCATAATGACCTCTGCAGGGCATACTCAGAGAGTTTCTGAGTCATCGCAACATAACAGCGTTTCACTGCTTTCAATACTTCTTAGGAAAATTTCCAGATTCTTGGACCAGGTGAGCCTACAGGTGCTCCTGGTCAATATATGCTTCTGAATTCTACATGGTTGCTTCTGCATGCTTGAAGTTTTGCAAAGTAACTCATTTTGAATTACATAATAATAGCAGTTAAAGAGCTGTGCAGCAGTTGCAAGCTTTCAGACTGGGCATGCGGGTTTGCTTTTCCCCCATAGAACTATACATGCTTCTTGGGAATATCCGCATCTCGATCCTAGAACCTGTGTATTGGTGAGTAGAAGTGTTAGGCATTCACTCAGTTCAACCTGCAGAGTAAGTTGAACCTCACCTTATTGCACTGTGTTGAAGATTTGAGAAAAAGACTTCCATTTTTTTTAGGTGACCTATGTCCATACACTTGTATGGACCCGACTGGAAATATCAGCTTATAAATACTCCACTGGAGAAGCACTGGGTGAAGGGGAGGCACCATCCCAGGACTCCAGCCAGAGTAATGCCATCTGTAGTTTTGTTATCTGCAATAATTCTTCCCTTCACGGTCAGCCAATTATCTTCAATCCTGACTTTTTTGTGGAGAAGCTCTGACATGAGAAAATTGAGGTGTTCACTGAGATGGTGGTCAGCAATATCACAAGACTTATCGATTTACCTGGAACTGAGCTGGCTTAGCTGATGGGAGAAATGGACCTTAAGTTGCCTGGTGGGGCTGGCCGAGCAACAGGATTCTTCTGGTTTCTGATGACTCTCAAGTGAAAGGAAAAAGGAGTGGTATTTGGATCTCCACTGACTGAAGAAGGCACTGCCCAAATATACCAATTGATTGAATATCTTCAAAAATTTTTTTTGAGTAGAGGGTTTGTTTAGAGTACCAGGCAATAGTGTTCAACAGCAGATTTTAAGAGATGCTCTCAATAATGGAACTGACTTGGAATCAGGGGAATTTCATTCAACAATGTTGCCACCTTGCTGAAGATATTTCTAGGAGAGTTACCAGAGCCCTTACTGACACATAAACATTTCAGTGCACAGCTCAAAATTGCTTATTTGATGCAGTTTGATGATAAAGGAAACAAGACCAATGTACCAGATAAGGGGCAGCAAATTGAGGCTCTTCAGTTGCTTTTCTCATTCTCCCTCCACCCGATCATAACTTGTTGAAGTTATTGCTTGATCTCCTATACCAGACAGCAAAAAAAAAAAAAAAAAAAAAAACAAGAATAAGATGTCTGCTCTTATGTTTGCGCCACATGTCCTATGGCCAAAAATTGTCACTGCAAATGACCTTCAGGAGAATATTACAAAATTAAACAATGGATGGCTTTTATGATCAAACACTCTCAGAAGCTTTTTAAGGCTCCTGCTTATATTCGTGAATGTGCCAGGTTACACTATTTGAGCTCCAGAAATCAAGTCTCAAAGGATGACCTTGATCTAATGGCTTCATGTCATGCTAAGTCCTTCCAGCTGGTAAAACCTAAGAAATGGAACCAGTCAGATTCCTCCTCTCAGCAGGAGGAAACCCAGCAGCGGACAGAAGAGGCCCTGAGAGAGCTCTTCCAGCATGTTCACAATATGCCAGAGTCAGCAAAGAAGAAGCAGCTTATTTGACAGTTTCATAAAAAAATCTTTGACTCAAAGACCAGGCAGAGAACAGTCTACTTCCTGTGTACAGAAGAGGGCCCATTCGTGCTCCTTTAGGGGGCTAATTAAGTGTAAAGTCCTAGGAAGTCAGATGATGACAGAAAAGAGAAACAAGTCTCCTACTCCAGAGTCTGTGGCCATGAGTGAATTGGAGAGCACCAGCAAAGAAAATATGAACTTATCATATTCTGGTTCTCCTGCTTGTCATGATGCCAACAAGTTTGAAATGGTCTGAGGGGAAGAAGGAGAGGAGAAAAGATTCCTCTGAAGGATCTAGACCTCTCCTGTCATCCACCAGAATTTTCTCCTTTGTGGACCAGATGTTATTTCTGCTCACTGCGAAGTTGGGACTTGCAGTTTGCTTGCTGCATTTTGATTTGTGAGAGCCAATTTATACCATATATGACTGAATAACCTCTAACCCATTCACTGGCTATCATTTATAAGCTGTGCCTTCTGAGAGAGTGTTGTGCTCTCTCTTTCTCTCTCTTTCTCTCTCTCTCTCTCTCTTTCAAGTATTATAAGGGAAAACCACTAACTAGAGAACAACCAACTTATATTGTATAGTAAATCAGCAGTACCAGCTGGACTCCAGTGTTTATTCAATATGCTTTGTTAGGCCAGGTCTGTTTTCTCAACTGTTTTTCAACTGCTTTGTGCCCAACTGTCAGTGATTATTTTTAAAAAGTACTGTTGATCTTAGTGGATTAGTAATTTTAACTGATACTTTGGGCTTTTCTCTGTTTTAATAATGTTGAGGAGTAACTGGTTGTTGTCACTTTTTTGTTTTAAAAGCCATTTCTTTTGGATTGATAATCCAAATGGACTCTTAAACTGGATACCTTTGATCCCTTTTCTACTTAAACTTTGGGAAAGCTCTTGATTTTATGAGGCGATATTCCTTAGTATCTTTTTGTGTTGAGAGAATTTATGGTTATCTGGAAATTCTTTTTTGTGGGGGGGTCTGGTCCTGGGGCCTGAACTCTGGGCCTGGGCGCTGTCCCTCAGCTCTTTAGCTCAAGGCTAGCACTCTACCACTTGAGCCACGGCGTCATTTCTGGCTTTTTTCTTTTTGCTTATGTGGTGCTGAGGAATCGAACCCAGGGCCTCAGGCATGCAAGGCAAGCACTCTACCCCTGAGCCACCTTCCCAGCCCTTGGAAATTCTTTATTTCTTGTGTCTGTAGTTGTAGAGGAATTGACCTATTGTATTGGAAAAAGGAGAATATTGTATTTTAGTGAATTTTTGCTATTCCTTCTCTCCTTCCTCTTTCTCCCTCCTCCATCTCTCACTGTCTTCTGTCCTCAGTTATGTGAAAGTAGTTGTGTGGTCGCTGAGCTTATTTCCTTCACTCAATATTCTCTCACCTAAACCATGTGAAATACTTTTCTGCTAAGAAAGGAAAAGTTACTGACTGCTTCACAGAAATCTTTGTATGTGGCAGGAAGCTCTGGTGTGCCTGGAGGAACTGGATGGCTTTGGATGGGATTCTGTTGCACTTTTCCAGGCATCAGGTGCAACTAGAGCATCTCCTGAGAGCAGGGTGGGGTCACAGGAAAGGCATGATTAGCAATTTCTGGAGTCTGATAGATTTGGAGGATAGAATTCTCACTGGGAAGCAGTTGGAGCTTCTCAGTGCTTAGGAGTGGTTCCTGCCACAGATAGTAATTGGAGCTGGAGCTGGAGCACTTGGCGATTGGATTGGACATGTTTATCTGTATTTATGGTAAAGAAAGAAAGACATGGCTTTGATCTGGTATGAAATTATATTCACTGTGCAGAGAGCAGGACGTGGCAGATGAAGATGTTGAAGTGTGTGCCTGGCTGTTAAGCTGCATAACTTTTTGCCTTGTGTTTAAAAGCTGAGTCCGGCCACTGTGGGGAGGCAGGTATCCAACAAAATACAGTTTGCTGATCTAATTTTAGGCAGTTGGAAATCTTCACTATCCTGAAACAATGACTCCAGTGCAACAGGGTTTGACTTGTTTCTGGCCATCAGGCCTCTCTTCTGCTTGACTTTTTTTTGCTTATGTAGTGCTGAGGAATTGAACCCAGGGCCTCAGACATGCAAGGCAAGCACTCTACTACTGAGCCATCTTTCCAGCCCCCAATACCAGCTTCTAAATCCCCACCTTTGTTGTTAGCCCAATGACCTCTGCTGGACACACTGAGAATAACTTTCTGAGCCATGGCAACATAACAGCATTTTTCTACTTTCATTACTTCTTAGGAAGAATTGCAGTTTCTTGGACCCAGTAGGTCACAGGTGCTCCTGGTTAATATCTGCTTCTGAATACTACAGCATTTCTTCTACACGTTTGAAGTTTGGCAAAGCAATTCAGTGTGAATTGATGAACAATTGGAGTTCCAGAGCTCTGCAGTGGTTCCAAGCATTCAGAGAAGGCATTCAGTTTATATTTTTCCCATAGGAGGATACCTGCTTATTGGAGACATCTGCTTCTCGTTCCTGAAACATGGGTATTCCTGAGTAGAGCTGTTAGGCATTCACTGAGTTCATCCTGAGGAGTAATTGAACATTGTCTCATTGCACAGTTTTGAAGATTTGAGAACAAGACTTCCTTTTTCTTTGATATGATCTATGTCCATTCATATGTATGGACACTGACTGGAAATATCACCTTGTAAATAGTCCCTGGTTGGTGTGAGTCAAATGACCTCTGCCAGGCACACTCAGAATATGGTTCTGAGCCATGGCAATATAACAGCATTTCTTTGCTTTCAATGCTTCTTAGGAACAATTCCAGATTCTTGGACAGGGTAGGCCCACAAGTGCTCCTGGTTAATATCTGCCTCTGAATTCTGTGTGATATCTTCTACCACTAGAAGTTTGCAAAGCAATTCAATTTGAATTGTTGAACAATTGGAGTCACAGTGCTCTGCAGCAGTTGCAAGTATTCAGTTTTGCTTTTTTCCACAGGATGAAACCTGCTTATTGGAAACCTCTGCTTCTCATTCCTGCAATGTCAGAATTTGTGATTAGAGCTTTTAGGCATTCACTTAGTTCACCCTGCTGAGTAAGTTGAACCTCAACTTATTGCACAGGGTTGAAAATTTGAAAATACCATTTTTGTTTTCTTTGACGCAATCTAGGTCCACACAGATGTGTGGACAAAGACTGGAAATATCAGATTCAAAATACTCCACGGCTCGGGTTAGACAAATGACATTTGCTGAGCACATTGCAATTGTGTTTCTAAACCATGGCAACATAATAGCATTTCTCTGTTTTCAATGAATTCCAGATTCTCAAACCCATTAGGCCACAGGTGCTCCTGGTTAACATCTACTTCTGAATACCATGGCATTTCTTCTACATGTTTGAAGTTTTATATAACAATTCAGTTTGAATTGCTGAGCAGTTGGAGTTGCAGAGCTCTGCAGCAGGTCCAAGCATTCAGATGAAGCATTCAGTTTTGCTTTTCCCCATAGGATACCTGCTTATTGGAAACATGTGCTTCTCATTCCTGCAACATGGGTATTCGTGAGTAGAGCTTTTAGGCATTCACTCAGTTCACCCAACTAAGTTGAACCTCACCTTATTGCACTGTGTTGAAGATTTGAGAAGAAGACTTCTGTTTTCTTCCACAAGCCTAGGTCCATAAATATGTATGGTCTCAGACTGGAAATATCAGCTTCTAAATCCTCCACCATTGAAGTTAGCCAAATGACCTCTGCCAGACAATCTGAGAATCAATTCTGAGCCATCACAACATAATGGCATTTCTCTGCTTTCAATACTTCTTAGGAAGTATTGCAGAATATGATTCTGAGGCATGGCAATATAACAGCATTTCTCTAATTTTAATGCTTCTTAGGAAGAATTCCAGATTCTTGGACCAGATAGGCCCACAGGTGCCCCAGTTGATATCTGCTTTTGAATTCTACAAGGCTTCTCCTACTTGATTGAAGTTTGGCAAAGCAACTCAGTTTGAGTCACTGAACAATTGGAGTTGCTGAGCTCTACAGAGGTTGCAAGCATTCAGATGAGGCATTCAGGTTTGCTTTTTCCCATAGAACAATAGATTCTTATCGGGAATATCTGCTTCTGGATCTAACAACTGGTCTATTGCTGAGTAGAGCTTTTAAGCTTTCACTCATTTCAACCGGCTGAGTAATGTGAACCTTGCCTTATTACACTGTGTTGAACATTTGAAAACAAGACTTCCATTTTCTTTGATGGGACTTATGTCGATACATATGAATGGACGCAACTGTAAATATCAGCTTCTAAATATTCGACCACTGTTGTTAGCCAAATGACCTCTGCCAGGCACACTGAGAGTGTGTTTCTGAGCCATGGCAACATAACAGCATTTCCCTGTTTACCATGCTTATTATGAAAAAATCAGACTCTTAGACCCGGTAGGCTCACAGGTGGTCCCTGTTAAAATCTGCTTATGAATTGTATGGGTTTCTTCTATCCACTTGAAGTTTGGCAAAGCAATTCAATTTGAATTGTTGAACAATTGTAATTGCACAGCCCTGCAGCAGTTGCAAGTGTTCAGAGGAAGCATTTAGGTTTGCTTTTCCCCAAAGGATAATGCATGCTTATTGCAATCATCTGCTTCTAATTCCTACAATGTGGGTATTCATGGGTAGAGCTCTTAGGCATTCACTCATTTCACCCTGCTGAGTAAGGTGAACCTCACCTTATTGCACATAGTTTAAGATTTGAAAAAAAAAAACTTCGCTTTTTTGATGCGACCTATGCCCATACATATGTATGGACAAGGACTGAAAATATCAGCCTCTAAATATTCCACGATTGGGGTTAGCAAAATGACCTCTGCCAGGTACACTGAGAATGAATTTCTGAAACATGACAACATAACAGGATTTCTCTGCTTTCAATGTTTCTTAGGAAGAATAGCAGATTCTTGGACCCAATAGGCCCCCAGGTGCTCCAGGTTAATATCTGCTTCTGAATTCTACGTGACTCCTTCTACATGCTTGAAGTTTGGCAGAGCAACTCAGTTTGAGTTGCTGAACAAGTGGAGTTTTAGAGTTCTTCAGTGGTTGCATGTGTTCAGATGAGGCATTCCATTTTGCTTTTCCACATAGGAGATACGTGCTTATTGGAAACATTTGTAACTCATTCCTGAAACTTGAGTAGAGCTTTCAGGCAATCACTCAGTTCACCCTGCTGAGTAACTTGAACCTCGTCTTATTGCACATGGTTGAAGACTTGAAAACAACACTTCCATTTTCTTTGACACGACCTATGTCCATAAATATGTATGGACAAGGACTGGAAATATCAGCTTCTATATACTCCACAGTTGGGGTTAGCCTGCTGTGCACACTTAGAATGTGTTTCTGAACCATGGCAAAACAACAGCCTTTCTCTGCTTTCAATGGTTCTTAGGGAAAATGGCAGATATTTGGAGGACGTAGGCCCATAGCAGCTGCTGGTGAATATCTGCTTCTCTATTCTAGGTGTTTTCTTTTACCTGCAAAGCAATTCATTTTCAATTGCTGAACAAATGGAGTTGCAGAGCTCTGCAGCCGTTGCAAGTGTTCAAATGAGACATTCAGGTTTACTCTTTGCCATAGAACGATACATCCTTATTGGGAATATCCCCTTCTTGTTCCTACAACGTGGCTGTAGGTGAGTAGAGCATTTAGGAATTAGCTCATTTCAAACTGCAGAGTAAGTGGAACCTCGATTTATTGTACTGTGTTGAAGATTTGAGAACAAGATCTCTGTTTTCTTTCACCAGCTTATGTCCATACATATGTTTGTACGTGGACTGGAAATATTAGCTTCTAAATCCCCCACCTTTTTTGTTAGCCTAATGACCTTTGTCAGACACACTGAGAATGAGTTTCTGAGCCATTGCAACATAACAGCATTTCTCTGTTTTAAAGAATTCTTATGAAGATTTGCAGATTTTGGACCAGTAAGCCATAGCACCTCCCGGTTAATATCTACTTCTGAATACTACAGTGCTTCTTCTACATGTTTGAATTTTGGCAAAGCAATTCAGTTTGAAACTCTGAACAGATCAGCTGAAGAGCTCTACAGCAGTTCCAAGCATACAGATGAGGTATTCAGTTTCGCTTTTCCCCATAGGAGGATACCTGATTATTGGAAACATCTGCTTCTCGTTCCTGCAACGTGGGTAATAATGAGTAGAGCTTTTAGGCATTCACTGAGGTTCATCCTGTTGAGTAATTGAACCTCATCTTATTGCAGAGTGTTGAAGATTTGAGAAGAAGACTTCTGTTTTGTCTGACTTGACCTATGTTCATACACACGTATGGACATAAACTGGAAATATCAGCTTCTAAATAGTCCACTGTTGGGGTTAGCAGAATGACCTCTGGCATACACACTGAGAATGTGTTACTGAGCCATGGCAACATAACATTATTTCTCTGCTTTCAATGCTTGTTAGGAAGAATGGCAGATTCTTGGACCTGGTAGGCCCAAAGGTGCTCATGGTTAATATCTGCTTCTGAATTTGACGTGGTTTCTTGTACCCACTTGAAGTTTGGCAAAGCAATTCAATTTGAATGGCTGAACAAGTGGAGTTGAAGAGCGCTACAGTGGTTGCAAGCATTCAAATGAGGCATTCATTTGTGTTTTCCCTATAGGAGGATACTTGCCTATTGGAAACATCTGCTTCTTCTTCCTGCAATGTGGGTATTTGTGAGATTTTAGGCATTCACTCAGTTCACCCTGCTGAGAAAGTTGAACCTTGCATTATTGCACAGGGTTGAAGATTTGAAAACAACACTTCCATTTTCTTTTATTGGACCAATGCCCATACATATGTATGAAAAAGGACTGGAAATATCAGCTTCTAAATACTCCATGATTGAGTTTAGCCAAATGACCTCTGCTGGGCACAATGAGAATGTGTGTCTGAACCATGGCAACAGAACAGCATTTCTCTGCTTTTGATGGTTCTTAGGAAGAAGGCCAGATTCTTGGACACGGAAGGCCCACCAAGGTTGCAGGATAATATCTACTTCTGAATTCTACGTGGTTCCTTCTACCCACTATAAGTTTGGCAAAGCAATTCAATTTGAATTGTGGAGCATGTGGAGTTGCAGCACTCTGCCGCAGTTGCATGCGTTCAGATGAGACATTCAGGTATGCTTTTCCATATAGCACAATACATGTTTATTTGGAATATCCACTTCTGCTTCCTACATCTTGTCTATTGGTGAGTAGAGGTTTTAGGCATTCACTCACTTCAACCTGCTGAGTAATATGAACCTCACATTATTACACTGTGTTGAAAATTTGTGAACAAGTCTTCTGTTTTCTTTGATGTGAACTATGTCCATATATATGCGTGGATGCCCACTCAAAATATCAGGTTCAGGTTCTAAATATTTCATGGTTATTGTTAGCCGAATGAACTCTGCTGGGCACACTGAGTGTGTGTTTCTGAGCCATGGTAACATGACAGCATTTCTCTGCTTGCAATGACTTTTAGGAAGAATTGCAGATTCTTGGCCTCGGTAGGCCACAGGTGCTCCTTGTTAATATCTACTTCTGAATACTATGGCTTTTCTTCTACAGGCTTGAAGTTTGGCAAAGCAATTCAAATTGAATTGCTGAACAGTTGGAGTTGTAGAGCTCTGCACTGATGGCAAGCATTGAGAGGAAGCATTCAGTTTTGCTTTCCCCATAGGACAATACATGCTTATTGGGATTATCCATTTCTGGTTCCTACATCTTATCTATTGGTGAGTAGAGGTTTTAGGCGTTCATTCATTTCAACCTGCTTAGTAATTTGAACCTCACCTTATTACACTGTGTTGAAGATTTGAGAACAAGACTTCTGTTTCCTTTGACGTGAACTAGGTCCATACATATGAATGGATGTTGACTGGAAATATCAGATTCTAAATATTCCACCGTTGTTGTTAGCAGAATGACCTCTGCCGGGCAAACTGAGAATGAGATTCTGAGCCATGGCAACATGACAGCATTTCACTGTTTTCAATGTTTCTTAGGAAGAAGGACAGAGCCTTAGACGCGGTAGGCCCACAATTGTTCCCGGATAATATCTGCTTCTGAATTCTACGTGGTTTCTTCCACCCACTTGAAATTTGGCAAAGTAATTCAACTTGAATTGCTGAACAAGTGGAGTTTCTGAGCTTTGAAGTAGTTGCAAGTGTTCAGATGAGGCATTCAGGTTTGCTTTTCCCCATAGGACAATGCTTATTGGAAGCATCTGCTTCTCTTTCCAGAAATGTGGGTATTTGTGAGAAGATATTTTAGGCATTCACTCAGTTTATCCTGCTGAGTAAGTTGAACCTGGCCTTATTGCACAGGGTTGAAGATTTGAAAACAATACTTATGTTTTCTTTTACACGATCTATGTCCATACATATTTATGGTCAAGGACTGGAAATATCAGCCTCTAAGTACTCCACAGTTGGGGTTAGTCAAGTGACCACTGCTGGGCACACTGAGAATGTGTTTCTGAACCATGGCAACATAAAAACATTTCTTTGCTTTTAATGTTTCTTAGGAAGAAGGGAAGACCCGTATGCCCACAAGTGTTCCTGGATAATATCTGCCTCTGAATTCTATGTGGTTTCTTCTACCCACTTCAACTTTGACAAAGAAATATGAATTGCTGAACAAGTGGAGTTGCAGAGCTCTGCAGTGATTGCAAGCATTCAGATGAAGCATTCAGTTTTGTTTTTTCCCATGGGCGCATACCTGCTTATTGGAAACATCTGCTTCTCGTTTCTGAAACGTGGTTATTCTTGAGTACAGTTTTTAGGCGTTCACACAGTTCACCCTGCTGAGCAAGTTGAACCACCCCTTATTGCACAGGGTTGGAGATTTGAGAACAACACTTCCCTTTCCTTTGATGCAACCCATGTCCATACTACGTATGAACAAGGACTGTATTTATCAGCATCTATATACTCCACAGTTGAATTAGCTAAACGACCTGTACTGGGCACACTGAGAATGAGTTGCTGAACCATTGCAACATAACAATATTTCTCTGCTTTCAATGGTTCTTAGGAAGAATGGCATATTCATGGACTCGGTAGGTCCACAGCTGCTCCTAGTTAATATCTAATTCTGAGTACTATGGCATTTTTTTTTACCTGTTAGAAGTTTGGCAAAGCAATTCAGTTTGAATTGCTGAATAGTTGGAGTTGCAGAGCTCTGCATCAGTTCCAAGCATTCAGAGGAGGCATTGAATTTTGCTTTTCCCCATAGGAGGATACCTGCTCATTGGAAACATGTGCTTCTCATTCCTGCAATGTGGGTATTCATGAGTAGAGCATTTAGGCCTTCACTGAGTCCATCCTGTTGAGTAACTGAACCTTGTCTTATTGCACAGTGTTGAAGATTTGAGAAGACTTCCATTTTCTTTGATGCGACCTATGTCCATGTGTATGGAAAAGGGCAGGAAATATTAGCTTCTAAATATTCCATGGCTGGGGTTAGCAAAATGACCTCTGCTGGACACACAGAGAATGTACATCTTAGTCATGGCAAAATGACAGAATTTCGCTTCTCTCAATGCTTCTTCAGAAGAATTGCAGATTGTTGCACCTGATAGGCCCACAGGTGCTCCCAGTTAATATCTGCTTCTGAATTCTAGTTGGTTCTACACGCTCAAATTTTGGCAAAGCAATTCAGTTCGAATTGCCGAACAGTTGGAGTTGCAGAGATCTGCAAACATTGCAAGTGTTCAGATGAGATATTCAGGTTTGCTCTTCAACATAGGACGATACATGCTTATTTTTTATATCTGCTTCATGTTGCTACAAATGTGGCTTTTGATGAGTAGAGCTTTTAGGAATTAACTAATTTCAAACTGCAGAGTAAGTTGGACCTTGACTTATTGCGCTGTGTTGAAGATTTGAGAACCAGACTTCCTTTTTCTTTCACAGATTCTTGGATCCGGTAGTCCACAGGTGCTCCCAGTCAATATCTACTTCTGAATACTATGGAATTTCTTCCACAACTTTGAAGTTTGGCAAAGCAATTCAGTTTGAATTATTAAACAGTTGGAATTGCAGAGTTCTGCAGCAATTGCAAGCATTCAGACTAGTCACTCAGTTTTGCTTTTCCCCTAGGACAATTCCTGCTTTTTGGAAATACCTACTTCTCATTGCTGCAATGTGGGTATTGCTGAGTAGAGCTTTTAGGCATTCACTGAGTTTATCCTGTTGAGTAATTGAACTTCATCTTATTGCACAGTGTTGAAGATTTGAAAACAAGACTTCCATTTTCTTTGACATGACCTATGTCCATACATATGTATGGATGCCGCCTGGAAATATGAGCTTCTAAATACTCCAAAGTTGAGGTTAGCCAAATGACCGCTATCAGGCACACTGAGAATGTGCTTCTGAGCCATGGGAACATAACAGCCTTTCCCTGCTTTCAATGCTTATTAGGAAGAAATTGAGATTCTTAGATGCAATAGGCCCACAGGTGGTCTCTGTTAATATCTGCTTATGAATTCTACATGTTTTCTTCTACCCATTTGATGTTTGGCAAAGCAATCCAATTTGAAGTGCTAAACAATTGGAGTTGCATGGCTCTGCTGTAGTTGCAAGCATTCAGGGGAGGCATTCAGGTTTGCTTTTCCCCATAGGACAATACATGCTTATTTGAAACATCTGCTTCTAATTCCTATGACGTGGGTATTTGTGAGTAGAGCTCTTAGGCATTCACTTAGTTCACCCTGCTGAGTAAAGTGAACCACATCTTATTGCACACGGTTTAAAATTTGAAAAAAAAAACTTCTCTTTTCTTTGACGTGACCTATGCCCATACATATGAATGGACAAGGATTGGACATATCAGCTGCTAACTACTTCACGATTGGGGTTAGCTAAATGACCTCTGCCGGGCACAATGAGAATGAGTTTCAGAATCATAGCAACATAACTGCATTGCTCTGCTTTCAATGGTTCTTAGGAAGAATGGCAGATCCTTGGACACATTAGGCCCACAAGTTATCCCGGCTAATATCTGCTTCTAACTTCTATGTGGTTCATCCTACATGCTTGAAGTTTGACAAAGCAACTAAGTTTGAGTTGCTGAACAACTTGAGTTGCAGAGCTCTGCAGCAGTTGCAAGCTTTCAAATGAGGAAATCAGGTTTGCTTTTCCCTATAGGACAATACATGTTTTTGGGAATATGTGCTTCTGGTTCATACAACTTGTCCATTAGTGAGTACAGCTTTTAGGCAATCATTTCAACCTGCTGAGTAATTTGAACCTCGCCTTACTACACTGTGTTGACGATTTGAGAAGAAGACTTCCATTTTCTTTTAAAGAACCTGTGTCCATAGATATAAATAGACCACAACTGTAAATATCAGCTTCTACATATTCCACCTTTGTTGTTAGCTGAATGACCTCTGCTGGGTACACTGAGAATGTGTTTCTGAGCCATGGCACCATAACAGCATTTCCCTGCTTATAATGCTTATTAGGAAGAATTCCAGAGTCTTGGACCCTGTAGGCCCACATGTGTTCCGGGTTTATATGTGCTTTTGAATTCTACATGGTTTCTTCTACCCACTTGAAGTTTGGCAAAGCAATTCACTTTGAATTGCTGAATAACTGGAATTGGAGATCTCTTCAGCAGTTCCAAGCATTCAGATGAGGCCTTCAGTTTTGCTTTTCCACATAGAACAATACCTGCTTATTGGAATCATGTGCTTCTTTTTCCTGCGACGTGGGTATTGATGAGTAGAGCTTTTAGGTATTCACTCAGTTCATCCTGCTGAGTAAAGTGAACCTCGCCTTATTGAAAAAGGTTGAAGATTTGAAAAAACACTTCTGTTTTCTTAGAGGCGGCCTATGTCAATACATATATATTGACAAGTATATTGACAAGTACTGGAAATATCAGTTTCTAAATAATCCACAGTTGTTGTTAGCCGAATGACCTCTGCCGGGCACAGTGAGAATGAATTTCTGAGCCATAGCAACATAACAATATTACTCTGCTTTCAATACTTCTTAGGCAGAATTGCAGATTCTTGGACCCTATCATCCCACAAGTGCTCTTGTTAATATCTGCTTCTGAATTATAGGTGATTTCTTCTACAAGCTCAAATTTTGGCAAAGCAATTTATTTTGAATTACTAAACAGTTGGAGTTGCAGAGCTCTGCAGCCGTTCAAGTGTTCTGATTCAGGTTTGCTTTCGCCATAGGATGATACATACTTATTGGGAATAATGACTTATTGTTCCTACAATGTGGCTGTTGGTAAGTAGAGATTTTAGGAAATAACTCTGTCGCAACCACCTCGACCAGCAAGGAAGACGCGACCCGGGATTCTTCTCAATGCGGTTTATTCAGGAACCTTGTTTACAGCTTCTCTCCCACTTGCTTCTGCCCGCTTCTTCCTGCTTCTTCTTGCTTTTCCTTCCCATCCGCCCCCGCGCTCCGGTTATAAGCCTCCTGGATGGCCAATCCCAAAGCGCCACATGGCATATACCGATAGGGCTGCAAACACGGAAACAAACTAGGAGCCAAGTCATAGCCATATAAGGAGATGTTTTTTACAGAGAGGACTCGTCACCGGGAAGACGGAAGGCGGGAGCCAGCGCCATCTTAGGTCGGAGCCGCGCCATGCGGCCCCGCCATTTTTGTGGCCGCGCCTTGAACCAAGGAGCTACAATGTTGCTTTTGCAGCCGTCTTTGGTCGCGGCTCCCGCAGCTCTCCACAGCTCCCCCTTTTTTGTTTTGTTAAGCAACAGGTAAGAGTAGAGGTTGGGCCTCTGTCTAAAACATTAATGAGAGGACCTTGCACTGGTCTTCGCCTGAGGGGCGCCTTCCCCAGTGATGACCAGGCCTGTCCGATGCCTTTTTTGCAGAGGTGGGATCTTGGGCATCAACCCACTTGCAACCCAACATGCTCTTCTTGGGCTCACGCCAGGGAGTGATTCCCAAGTGCAGTGCGTTTGCCTCGCACCCTGTGCTATTCCTTCAACGTGGCAAGCCAAGCGTAGGGGGACTGTCCAGCCTCAATGGCAGTAAAGGCCTGGACTACTATAGCCATACTTCTGCGCTGCGAGCTCCTAATCCGGTATATGCACCACAGGCACAGCAAGATCACCAATGCCAGGATACCAATAAGGGAGCCCATTCCTGCCCACTCCTTCAAATGATCCACAGCTGCCAAAATCCAGGAGGAAACATCTTGTAACAGGGCATCATCCATCCGGGTAGAGTTTATCGCGACAATGGCCGATCGCAGCTGCAACATCAATTGGTCGATTCCCCCATCCAGTTGCCTAAAAGATAACTTGACAGTTGTTTAGACAAATTTGCTGCTTGGGTATAGTTATAATACTGAATAGCAGTAATACAAAGCCCTTCATATTTTTGAACACATCCCAGCTGAGCCAACTGCCACAGGACATCAACCTGCTCCTGCACAAGGTCAACCCTTTGATTTAGCAACATCAGTCCTCCTTTTAATTGTGCATTGGCCGCTTGTTGTAAATCCAGAGCTCTGGCTGTAGTAGCCGACAAGTTATTTAAAGTCTGAGCCGTCTGCACAGTATGTGACATGGCGACAGCGGCAGCTGTCGCACCCGCAGCAGCCACAGCTATAGCAGTTACAATGGCCGCAGTGATGCCAAAATCTCTCTTATGCCTAAACAAGGTTACAGCTTGAGAAGCATCTACTGGCACAGGCATCCAACGTGGGATGCATGCAACTATAGCTAATGGATACTGAGAACTCCAGCAGGTAGCATAATAGCAGGTTTCATTAGTGCAAGCACATACATCATCTGAGCATACAGAGGTGTTGTTAATTACCAAAAACACAAAAGGGGAAACCACACACACGGGGATAGGCTGATAACTAAATACCGTATCATTCTTACTAAAATGACAATTGGCACCCACAATACGGGCAGTACTAGTCAAATTGCAAGTCATGTTTGCTATAAAAAAGTGACCTCCTTGCAGCATAACTATAGGTTCGGCCTGCAAGCAACTTCCATTAAGACCACATAACAGCCAATTATTAAAGGGATTAATTCCAGCCCTAAATAGTACATTAGCATTGGACAAAATACTAGGGGAGAATGAAAAACGCTCAGACTCATCAGCCCAAACAGCTTGTTGTGATTGGCAACTTGTCCAAGGCCAAGCCTCCCCCATACGGTCAGGCAAGCAAAAAGGGGCCCATTTAGGTTGTTTTACAATCCACGGATCAGTACTTAACTTTAAGCTTTCATAATATCTGCCTAAGACAGTACGGACCAATCCAGTAGCATTTGCCCAAACCTCAGTTGATCCCGGATTCCCATACCAATATCTAAAATAAGCGGCCGGGGAACGAGTCAAGGCCATGCAACTACCATTAAGGGTCACATCACTTAAGTAAAAGCATAGCGTACCCATCAAGCTAATTTTTCTAGCTTCACCTATCCCTGCTATTTGTTTATCCTCTGGGTAAAAGGGAAGGTTAAGAGTCTTATTTGTGGTGAAAATCTAGGAAAAAGAGAGGCGTCATGTCTCACGGGCATGGGCCTCGGGAATGCAGACAGTATCCCCCATCTTGCTGCCACCTGTCCCTGTTGGATCATCAGGAGCTGTATGATCAGCAAGGCAATCCTTTGTTTCTTCCGGGTTCCGTTTATCTTGGACTCGCCGCACAAGTCGTTCAGGCACCCACACTGAATCTGAGCGATTCTGGGGAAAAACACAAACAGATCCTCGTGCCCATACCAGCACGGGGTCAGGCCCGTTCCAGAGGCCCGTTAGCACATCCTTCCACAAAGCCGACCCTAAGGCCGAAGGAGTGGAACAGTTATGCCTATCCACCGCTGAGTGACCAGCGTTATCCAAATTCAAAAAATTTAGGGTGAAAAGTGTCATGGCTATTCTTTGTCTTGCTGTAGCCATCAGGGGTCCAGCTCCCCCTTTTTGTTTTATTAACATTTCCTTGATAGTACGATGAGCTCTTTCCACAATTCCTTGTCCTTGAGGGTTATAGGGCAGTCCATGCACCAGGGTAACACCCATTTGAG
>NW_012267488.1:51132-138003 GCF_000151885.1 Dipodomys ordii | reverse complement strand
ACATATCAAATAAGGGTTTTAATTCATAATTTGGCAATTTCAAATACCCCCTTATCCAATTAATATCCCCCAACAATTTTTGAAAATCATTTAAAGTCTTTAAGTTATCTTTTCTCAGGGTCAATTTTTGGGGCATGATCGACCTGGGATGTATCTTAGCTCCCAGATACTCCACCACTCTGCCTGTTTGTATTTTTTCTGGCACTGGATAAAGACCCTGTTCCCTTAAGGCAAAAACCAATTCTGCATAGGCCTTTTGTAACCCAGCTTCTTCCTTATGAGCTATCAAAATGTCATCCATATAATGGACCACCCTGAGTTTAGGATGCCGTTCTTTAACAGGAGCTATAGCCCTGCCGACAAACAGCTGACACATAGTGGGGCTGTTGGCCATACCCTGAGGCAGCACGACCCACTCATATCTTTGGTCAGGTTCCTCATGGTTACAAGAGGACACAGTAAAGGCAATGTGCTCACAATCAGCGGAATGCAAGGGGATAGAAAAGAAACAATCTTTTATATCTATTACCATAATAGGCCAATGGGCAGGGAGTGCGGAAAGCAAAGGTAACCCTCTTTGTACAGGGCCCATAATTTGCATTTGTGCGTTTATGGCACGCAAATCATGAAGTAATCGCCATTTACCCGACTTTTTTTTTTATCACAAATATTGGAGTATTCCATGGTGAAACTGAGGGTCTCACATGGCCCAGGGCTACTTGTTCTTCTACCAGTTTATGAGCTGCTAAAAGCTTTTCGGAGGATAGAGGCCACTGAGCTACCCATACCGGTTCCTCCATCTTCCAGGTAATGGGAACTTGATTCTCAGCGGCCCCATGAAAAACCCAGCCCATGTCTATCAAGTTTTTGGTGGACATCAATAGGCTCTTTACAGCCTTGCAAGTTTTTTCCCAGTCCTTGCCATGGGCAGTAGCCCATTTGTAACATCATTTCCTTTGAGGTAGGAGAATATTCATTACTAAGGCAAAACCCCATCTCTTTTAGTAAATCTCGACCCCACAGGGAGACAGGCAATTCTAAAACATAAGGCTGGATGTTTCCAGAGTGTCCTTCTCCATCCTTCCAGTTGAGGGGTCTTGCACTTAAGTCAGGAGCTTTGGCATAGCCCAACCCTCTCAGGGTTTGTCCTGAGGCCTATAATGGCCACCCTTTCGGCCAATCCTTTTTTGCAATAACGCTACGATCGGCCCCTGTGTCTAACAGTGCTATAATCCTTTTTCCTTCAATCTCCAGCTCAAGCGGTGGGTCTCTGGTCTAAGTCCAGGGCTAGGTACACTGACTCAATTCCGGAGGAGCCAAAACCCTTTTTACCTCTCTCAGACTGTATGGCAGGAAATTTTTCATGTAGGCTAGGCAGGAGTAACCATTGGGCAATTCTGTCTCCAGGGGAAATTGCTATAATGTCTTTTGGAGCTTCTACCATGGCTTTAACTATACCTGTATAATCTGGGTCAATAACTCCTGGGTGAATTTTAAGCCCTCTAAGAGTAACGGAAGACCGGCCAAGTAATAACCCCACTGTGCCCCGTTCTAGAGGACCTTGAAAATCTGACTCTATTAACTGAACGCCCATTTGCGGGGTTAGTACGAGTCTGGTGGTGGCGCGGAGGTCTAGTCCCGCCGAGCCTGTAGTGGCTCTCCGCGGGTCTTGGGATGCCTCAGGGTAGGCCATCCTTCTTGGGAAATTTCCTCGTTTGGGCTCTCCATTGCCCCATACATTTGCGGGCCCTGGGGACGGGGGCCCCTCTGCCCATTTTTTGGCTGCGTGATGGGGCCCAAGAACTGGCCGTTAACATCTTTGACTGATCTACATTCATTGGCCCAATGCTTTCCCTTTTTACATCTGGGGCACAGCCCTGGCTGTTTGCCCGTTATAACTCCTCCAGCCCTTCTGGTTCCTTTTCTCTCTGGGCAATCTCTCTTAAAATGACCAGCCTTGCCACACTTGAAGCATGCTCCAGATGTCACTCCAGAACTCCCCCCCCCTGCCTATTTGAATACTGGAGTACTGCGGTGGCAAGGCCTGCATTAGTTAGAGGTCCTCCCAGCTCCCTGCACACTTTCATCCATGCCTCCAACCCTCTATGTTTATACGGGGTAATGGCGGCTTTGCATTCTTTAGTGCATTGCTCAAAAACTAATTGTTTTATAAGAGGCATAGCCATGTCAGGATCCCCAAAAATTCTGCCTGCTGCTTCCACCATTCTGGCCACAAAATCTGAAAAAGGCTCGGTAGCCCCCTGCAGGATCTTGGTGAGATTGCCGCTAACTTCCCCCTTATTTGGTAGTGATTTCCACGCCTTAATGCAAACATCATTTATTTGTTGATAGACTTCAGGGGGATATCCTGTCTGAGCATTAGCAAAGCGACCTTGTCCTAGGAGCATGTCTCTGTCCCAAGCCTGGCGTCCGTTCGCTTGATTGATGGCTGCCTGGTCATTACAAAATTCCAGCATAAATGCCCTCCAATCCAAGTATTGGCCTGGACTCAAACATGCCCGTGCTAGACTCGCCCAATCAGAGGGGGTCATGCAGTATCTCTTTATAGCTTCCACTTGAGCCACGGTAAAAGAGGCTGTAATCCCATATGTCCGAACAGACTCAGCCAGGGACTTAATTACTTTAAATTCTAGAGGCTCATGGAATCTCTGTTGATTATTGTCTTGAAAAACTGGGAAGGCGAGTTCTGCTTGAGCAGTTTGCCATGTGTCTGGGCAAAACTTGTGCCCATTGGCTCCATGTTGATATGGAGGAGGAGCTAAAGGGGTCCAACCGGAAGTTCTTTCTACGTCCTCATTAAGTGCAGGTTGGCTTAGCTTACGTTCCCCTTGTTTTATACGGCTCCTTTTCATCTGTTGAATAAGTGCTCTCACTTCTTCCTCCTCTGACTCGCTGGGACTCCCTCTTTCCGATTTTAGCTCGGACAGATCTGGGTATAGTCGCCCCCTTTTGCCCTGTTCACTGTTTCCCTTTTCACTGATCGCCTTCTCTGACCTTTCCTCCTGTAACTGCTCCAGTGCTGACTGTCCATTTTCTATAACCTCACAGCAGCTCTGATCCTCCAGGCAGCCACTAATCAATCTCCAAATGGGGCAGACTCCTGCCTTTAATGTGCCCTGTTCATAGGCAAAGTCCAAATCCCTCCCTAATTTGTCCCAGGAGGCTATTGTAAGGCTCCCGGAGACTATGAACCAAGGAGCTACAATGTTGCATTCCTCAAGGAACCCCTGTAAAGTAGTCTTTTTTAACTTTAGTCCTTTTGAGCGTAGTAGCTCTTCCAGGGCCAGAAAAATTGGATGTGACGTCACAGCGCCCATCTTAGTTCTAAAAATTTTATTTTTTATTACTTTAGGCCTGTATTTTATTTCTTCCCAGGTTTCCGCTCTCTCTTTTATCTACAGAGAAGAGCCCCGTATTATGCCCGCTTTAATCGCGGATTCCTACTTCACCTGGGAACTTACCCCCGCTCTTGTCACGGATTCCCCCTTTTCCTGGGAACTTACCAGTGCACCACCCTGACCGCAGAGAGTTCTGAATCCCCGTACGGGCTGCCAGCTGTCGTGACCACCTCGACCAGCAAGGAAGACGCGACCCGGGATTCTTCTCAATGCGGTTTATTCAGGAACCTTGTTTACAGCTTCTCTCCCACTTGCTTCTGCCCGCTTCTTCCTGCTTCTTCTTGCTTCTCCTTCCCATCCGCCCCCGCGCTCCGGTTATAAGCCTCCTGGATGGCCAATCCCGAAGTGCCACATGGCATATACCGATAGGGCTGCAAACACGGAAACAAACTAGGAGCCAAGTCATAGCCATATAAGGAGTTGTTTTTTACAGAGAGGACTCGTCACCGGGAAGACGGAAGGCGGGAGCCAGCGCCATCTTAGGTCGGAGCCGCGCCACGCGGCCCCGCCATTTTTGTGGCCGCGCTTTGAACCAAGGAGCTACAATGTTGCTTTTGCAGCCGTCTTTGGTCGCAGCTCTCCACATAACTCATTTTAAACTGTGGAGTAAGTTCAACCTCGACGTATTACACTGTGTTGAAGATTTGAGAACTAAACTTCCATTTTCTTTCACTGACTTTTATTCATACATACATATGGAAGCATATCCTACACTGTTTACGTATACTACCCTGTTGTGTTAGCCCAAATGACCTCTGCTGGAGACAGTGGGAATGAGTTTCTGAGCCATTGCAACATAACAGCACTTCTTTGCTTTGAATACTTCTTAGGAAGAATGGCAGATTCTTGGACCCAGTAGGCCACAGGTTGTCCCGGATAATATCTGCCTCTGAATTCTATGTGGTTTCTTCTACCCACTTGAAGTTTAGCAAAGGAATTCAATTTGGATTGCTGAACAATTGGAGTTGCAGACTTCTGCAGCTGTTGCAAGCATTTGGACAAGGCATTCAGGTTTTCTTTTCGCATAAGACAATACATGCTCATTGGGAAAATCTGCTTCTGCTTTTTACAACTTGTCTATTGGTGAATAGAACTTCTAGGCATTCACTCATTTCAACCTGCTGAGTAATATTAACCTTACCTTAATTAACTGTGTTGAAGATTTGAGAAAAAGACTCCCATTTTCTTTCACTGACCTATATCCATATGTATGTATGGATGTGGACTGCAAATATGTTTCTAAATTCTCCACCGTTGTTGTTAGCTGAATGACCGGACATGCAAAGAATGAGTTTCTGAGCCATCACAACATAACAGCATTTCTATGATTTCAATGATTCTGAGGAAGAATTGCAGATTCTTGGACCTGGTAGGCCATAGGTGCTTCTGGTTAATATCTACTTCTGAAGACTACGACATTTCTTCTATGTGTTTGTATGGCAAAGCAATTCAGTTTGAATTGCTGAACAGCTGGAGTTGCAGAGCACTGCAGCGCTTCCAAGCATTCAGATGAGGCATTGAATTTTGCTTTCCCCATAGGATGATACCTTCTTATTGGAAACATCTGATTCTCATTTCTGCAATGTGGGTATTCATGTGTAGAGCTTTTAGGCATTCGCTGAGTCCATCCTGTTGAATAATTGAACCTTGTCTTATTGCACAGTGTTGAAGATTTGAGAACAAGATTTCCATTTTCTTTGACGCGACCTATGTCCATACCTATGATTAGATGCCGACTGGAATTATCAGCTTCTAAATATTCCGTTTGGTGTTAGCCAAATGACCTCTGCCAGCCACTGAGAAAGTGTTTCTGAGTCAGGGCAATATAAAGCATTTCTCAGCTTTCAATTCTTCTTCGGAAGAATTCCAGATTGTGGACCCAGTAGGCCCCCAGGTGGTCCCGGGTAATATCTGCTTCTGAATTCTACCTGGTTTCTTCTAGCCATTTGAAGTTTGGTGAAGCTGTTCAATTTGAATTTCTGAACAATTGCAGTTGCAGAGCTCTGAAGCTGTTGCAAGCGATCAGATGCAACATTCAGTTTAGCTTTTCCCCATAGGAGGATACCTGCTTATTGGAAACATCTGCTTCTCGTTCCTGCAATGTGGGTATTGGTGAGTGGAGCTTTTAGACATTTACTCAGTTCATCCTGCTGAGTAAGGTGAACCTCTCCTTAATGCACAGGGTTGAAGATTTGAAAACAACACTTCCATTTTCTTTGACCCGACCTATGTACATACATATGTATATAAAAGGACTGGAAATATCAGCTTCTAAATACTCCATGGTTGGATTTTAGCCAAATGACCTCAGCCAGGCACACTGAAAATGTTTTTCTGAACCATGGCAACATAACAGTATTTCTCTGCTTTCAATGGTACATAGGAAGAATGGCAGATTTTTTAGTAAGTATTTTTTATTGGGAAAATACAGTACAGAGGGGTTGTAATTACATGAACAAGTTAATAAGTACATTTCTTATCAAGCATTGTTACCTCCTCCTTTGTTTTTCCCTGACCATCCCTGCCCTCCCATCTCCATGTCTATACTCCCTCCATGTCCCTCCCCAATCAAAATTGTAAAGTTTGTTTTTCAACATACATTTTGTACATCTCATTGTTGCAATGGGTCCACCTATATCCCTATTCAAACAATTTTTTCCCTTTTGCTCCCCAAATTAAACCAACATCAAATACAGTGAAAACAGGGGTTATACTGTGGAGGAGGGATGTATAAAGCAACCAAAAATCACCTTATAAATATGTTAGAAACAATTCAACTCCAAATGGATCAAAGACTTCAGAGTCAAAGTAGACACCCTGAAAATATTGCAGGATGGAATAGGAGAAACCATAGGACTCCTTGGCACAGGCCAAAATTTTCTTAATAGAGACCCAGAAACACAACAAATCAAAGAAAGGTTGGACAAATGGGATTGCATGAAATTGCAGAGCTTCTGCATGGTAAATGACATAGCTAGCAAGATCAATAGAAAGCCCACGGATTGGGAGAAGATCTTTACTAGCCTTACAACAGACAAAAAATTAAATCCCCCAATAACAAATCTTCAAAGAAACAACTGCCCAATAAATAAGTGGGCTAAAGACTGAAAGAGAAACTTCTCTGAAGAGGAAAGAAGGATGGCCAATAGACACATGAAGAAATGATCAACCTCCCTAGCCATAAAAGAAATGCAAATCAAAACAACATTGAGATACCACCTCACCCCAGTTAGAATGGCTAGAATCAAGAACTCTAATAACAACAGATGCTGGAATGGATGTGGACAGAAGGGAACCTTACTTCATTGTTGGTGAGAGTGTAAAATTGTTCAACCACTTTGGAAAACAGTATGGAGGTTCCTCATAGAGCTCCCCTATGACCCAGTAATCCCACTTTTGGACATTTACCCAAATGATCACAAACAAGGCCACACTAAAGCTAGGAGCACGACTATGTTTATTGCAGCATTATTTACCATAGATAAGATATGGAACCAACCCAGATTCCCCTCAGTACATGAATGGATCAAGAAAATCCGGTATATATACACAATGGAATTCTATTCCTCCATGAGAAAGAATGCCATTGCCCCATTTGTTAGTAAATGGAAAGACTTGAAAAAAATTATATTAAGTGAAGTAAGCCAGGCCCAAAGAAACTTAGGCCTGGCTTACTTCACTTAAGAAAGGTCAGATAAGATGATGTTAGGTGAAATGACCCCCAAGATAAGGACACAGTGTTTTTTTCTTTCTTTCTTTTGTTTCTAACATTTTTTTAATTGTGAAAATACTGCACAGAGGGGTTACAATTACATGAGCAAGATAATGAGTACATTTATTGTCAAGCATTGTAGCCTTCTCCTTTGTTTCCCCTTCCCATCCCTTCCCATTCTCCTCCCCCCACCAAATCCTCCTCCCCCCCACCAAAGTTGGAAAGTTCGTTTTTCCACATAACGACTTGTACATCTCATTGTTGCAATGGATCTACCTGTATCCCTATTTAAACGATTTGTTTTTTTCCCTTCCCCTCCACAAATTATACCAACCTCAAATACAGTGAAAACAGGGGTTATACCATGGGGGAGGGACATACAAAGCAACAAAGAAATAATCTTATAAATGTGTAAGAAACAATTGCATGAAAGAAAAAACCATTTGAATACATATCTTAGGGTTCATTTCCTTAACATCAATTTATCTGACCTTTTCTGCTTCACTCAGATATATACTAGTTATTGCAAATAAGGGAAACCATGGGACCTATGTTTCTTTGGGCTTGGCTCACTTCATTTAATATAATTTTTCCTAAGTCTTTCCGATTCCTAATAAATGGGGCAATGTCATTCTTTCTGATAGAGGCATAGAATTCCATTGTGTATATATAGCACATATTCTTGATCCAATTGCAGATTCTTGGACGCAGCAGATCCAAGGTGTTCCCGGTTAATATCTGCTTCTGAATTCTACATGATTTCTTCTACATGTATGGAGTTTGGCAAGGCAATTCATTTTGAGTTACTGAACAATTGGAGTTGCAGAGGTCTGCAAAAGTTGTGAGCTCTCAGACAAGGCATTTAGGTTTGCTTTTCCCCATAGTACAATACATGCTTACTGGGAATATCGGCTTCTGGTTCTACAACTTGTTAGTGAGTAGAGCTTTTAGGCATTCACTCATTTACACCTGCTTTATTGCACTGTGTTGAAGAGTTGAGAACAAGATTTCCATTTTCTTTGACGCAACCTATGTCCATACACATGTATGGGAATATCAGCTTCTAAATAGTCCCAGGTTGGGGTTATCCAAATGAGCTCTGCAAAGCACACTGAGAGTGTGTTTCTGAGCCATGGCAATATAACATGATTACTCTACTTTCAATGATTCTTAGGAATAATTCCAGATTCTTGGACCTGGTAGGCCCACAGATGCTCCTCGTTAGTATCTGCTTCTGAATTCTTCCTGGTTTCTTCTATCCACTTGAAGTTTGGCAAAGCAACTCAGTTTCTGAACAGTTAGAGTTGCAAAGCTCTGCAGAGGTTGTAAGCGTTTAGATGAGGCATTTAGTTTTGCTTTTCCCCATGGGACGATACCTGTTTATTGGAAACATCTGTTTCTCTTTCCTACAACTTGGGTATTCATGAGTAGAGCTTGTAGGCATTCACTCAGTTAACCCTGCTGAGTAAGTTGAACCTTGCCTTATAGCACAGGGCTGAAGATTTGAAAAAAACACTTCCATTTTCTTTGACGTTAGCTTTGTCCATACATATGTATAACACACATTGGAAATATAAGCTTCTAAATACTCCACCCTTGTTGTTAGCCAAATGGCCTCTGCCAGACACACTGAGAATGAGTTTCTGAACTATTGCAACATAACAGTATTTCTGTGCTTTCAATGCTTCTTAGGAAGAATCGCAGATTCTTGTACCCGGCAGGCCACAACTGCTCCTGGTTAATATTTATTTCTGAATACTACGTTGTTTCTCCTACCTGTTTTAAGTTTGGCAAAGCAATTCAGTTTGAATTGCTGAACAGTTGGAGATGCAGAGTTCTGCAGCAGTTCCAAGCATTCAGATGAGGCATTCAGTTTTGCTTTTCACATTGGAAGATAACTGCTTATAGGAAACATCTGCTTCTTGTTCCTGCAACGTGGATATTAGTGAGTAGAGCTTTGAGGCAATCACTCAGTTCACCCTGCTGAGTAATTTGAAGCTTGCCATATACATTGTGTTGAGAAATTGAGAACATGACTTCCGTTTTTTTTTTTGACAAGACCTACGTCCATACATATGTATGGATGCTGCCATGATATATCGGCTTCTAAATCATCCACCGATGTTGTTAGCCAAATGACCTCTGTCAGACACACTGAGAATTAGTTTCTGGGCCATTGCAACATAACAGTATTTCTATGCTTTCAATACATCTCAGGAAGAATTTCAGATTCTTGGACCTGGTAGGCCACAGGTTCTCCCAATTAATATCTGCTTTCGAATTCTACGTGTTTTCTCCTACATGCTTGAAGTTTTTTTTTTTGGGGGGGGTCCGGTCATGGGGCCTGAACTCTGGGCTTGAGCACTGTCCCTAAGCTCTTCAGCTCAAGGCTAGTGCTCTACCACTTGAGCCACAACGCCACTTCCGGCTTTTTTCTTTTTGCTTATTTGGTGCTGAGGAATCGAGCCCAGGGCCTCGAGCATGCAAGGCAAGCGCTCTACCACTGAGCCACCTTCCCAGCCCCATGCTTGAAGTTTTGAAAGCAACTCAGTTTGGGTTGCTGAACAATTGGAGTTGCAGAGCTCTGCAGCAGTTACAAACATTTGGATGAGGCATTCAGGTTTTCTTTTCTCATCAGACAATACATGCTTCTTGGTTCCTACAACTTGTCTATTGGTGAGTAGAGGTTTTAGGCATTCACTCATTTCAACTGGCTGAGTAATTTGAACCTCGCCTTAATTCACTGTGTTGAATATTTGAGAACAAGACTTCTGTTTTCTTTCACCAACCTTTGCCCATACATATGTATGGATGTGGACTGGAAATATCAGTTTCTAAATCCTCCGCATTGTTGTTAGCCAAATGATCTCTGCTGGACACACTGAGTATCTGAGCTATCTAAACATATCAGCATCTCTCTGCTTTCAATGCTTCTAAGGAAGATTTACAGATTCTTGGACCCGATAGGCCCACAGGTGCTCCCAGTTAATATCTGTTTCTGAATTCTAGGTGGTTTCTTCTACTCGCACAAAGTTTGGCAAAGCAATTCATTTTGAATTGCTGAACAGTGGAGTTGCAGAGTTCTGCAACCATTGCAAGTGTTCAGATGAGACATTCAGGTTTGCTCTTCACCATAGCAGGATACAAGCTTATTTGGAATATCTGCTTCTTGTTCCAACAACGTGGATGTTGGTGAGTAGAGCTATTAAAAATAAACTCATTTTGGGGCTGGGAAGGTGGCTCAGTGGTAGAGTGCTTGCCTTGCATGCATGAGGCCCTGGGTTCGATTCCTCAGCACCACATAAGCAAAAAGAAAAAAGCCGGAAGTGGTGCTGTGGCTCAAGTGGTAGAGTGCTAGCCTTGAGCTGAAGAGCTGAGGGACAGTGCCCAGACCCAGAGTTCAGGCCCCACACCGGACCCAAATAAAAATTAAAAAAAAAACTCATTTCAAACTGCAGAGTAAGTTGAACCTTGACTTATTGCACTGTGTTGAGGATTTGAGAACAAGACTTCTGTTTCCTTTCACGGACCTATGTCCATATGTATGGACATGGACTGGAAATATCAGCTTCTAAATCCTTCACCCTTCTTGTTAGCTATAACCTCTGCTGGACACACAGAATGTTTCTGAGCAATCACAACATAACAGCATTTCTCTGCTTTCAATACTTCTTAGGAAGAATTGCAGATTCTTGAACCTGGTAGGCCACAGGTGCTCATGGTTAATATCTGCTTCTGAATACTATGGCATTTCTTCTAAAAGTTTGAAGTTTAGCAAAGCAACTCAGATTGAATTGCTGAACAGTTGGAGTTTCAGAGCTCTGCAGTGGTTGCAAGTGTTCAGACGAGGCATTCAAGTTTGCTTTCCCCACTGGACAATTCATGCTTATTGGGAATATCTGCTTATGGTTCCCACAACTTGTGTATTGGTGAGTGAAGCTTTTAGGCATTCACTGAATTCATCATAATGAGTAATTGAACCTAGTCTTATTGCACAGTGTTGAAGATTTGAGAACAAGACTTCCATTTTCTTAGATGCGAACTTTGTCCATACATATGTAAAGACACCAACTGGAAATATAAGCTTGTATATAATTCAAGGTTGGTGTTATCCAAATGACCTCTGCCAGGCACACTGAGAATGTGTTTCTGAGCAATGGCAACATAACTGCATTTCCCTGCTTTCAATGCTTCTTCAGAAGAATACCAGATTCTTGGAAAGGCCTACACATGCTCCCATTTAATATCTGCTTCTGAATTCTATGTGGTTTCTTCTACACGTTTGAAGTTTGGCAAAGCAATTCAGTTTGAATTGCTGAACACTTGGAGTTGCAGAACTCTGCAGCCATTCCAAGCGTTTGGATGAGGCATTCAATTTTGCTTTTCCCCTTATGATGCTTTCTGGAAATATCTGCTTCTCTTTCCTGGAAGGTGAGTATTCATGAGGAGAGTTTTAGGCATTCACTGAGTTCATCTTGTTGAGTAATTGAACCTCGACTCATTTCCCAGTGTGGAAGATTTGAGAACAAGAGTTCCATTTTCTTTGACACAACCTACATCCATACATATGTTTGGACAAGGACTGGAAATAGCAGCTTCTAAATACTCACCGGTTGTTGTTAGCCTAATGACCTCTGCTGGCACATTGAGAATGTGTTTCTAAGCCCTGTCAACATAACATCATTTCCCCAATTACAATGCTTATTAGGAAGAAATCCAGATTCTTGGACATTGTAGGTCAACAGGTGCTCCCGCTTAATATCTGCTTCTGAATTCTTTGTGGTTTCTCCTATATGCTTAATGGTTAATATCTGCTTCTGAAAACTATGGCATTTCTTCTAAAAGTTTGAAGTTTGGCAAAGCAATTCAGTTTGAGTTGCTGAACAATTTGAGTTGCAGAGCTCTGCAGTGGTTACAAGCATTCAGACGAGGCATTCAGGTTTGCTTTTCCCCATGGGACAATACATGCTTATTAGGAATATACGCTTCTGGTTCCTAAAGTTTGTCTATTGGTGAATAGAGCTTTTACGCATTCACTCATTTCACCCTGTTGAGTAATGTGAACCTTGCTTTATATCAATGTGCTTAAGAATTGAGAGTAAGAATTCAGTTTTCTTTCACTGACATATGTCCATACACATGTATGGTTATGGACTGGAAATATCAGCTTCTAAATCCTCCACCGTTGTTGTTAGATGAATGACCTCTGCCGAGCACATATGTCCATACACATGTATGGTTATGGACTGGAAATATCAGCCTCTAAATCCTCCACTGTTGTTGTTAGATGAATGACCTCTGCCGGGCACAGTGAGAATGAGCTTCTGAGCCATTGCAGCATAACAGCATTTCTCTCTTTCAATGCTTCTTAGGAATAATTGCAGATTCTTGGACCCGGTAGGCCACAGGTACTCATGGTTGATATCTACTTGTGAATAGTAAGGCATTTATTCTACAGGTTTGAAGTTCGGCAAAGCAATTCAGTTTGAATTGCTGAATAGTTGGAGTTGCAGAGCTCTGCAGACATTCCAAGCATTTAGACGAGGCATGCAGTTTTTGCTTTTCCCCATAGGACAATATCTGTTTATTGAAAATATCTGCTTCTTGTTCCTGAAACATGGGTATTGCTGAGTAGATTTTAGGCATTCACTCAGTTCACCTTGCAGAATAAGTTGAACCTCGCCTTATTGCACAGGTTGAAGATTTGACAATACTTCCGTTATCTTTGTTGTGGCCTATGTCCATACAAATGTATGGACAAGTACTGGAAATATTAGCTTGTAAATACTCCATGGTTGGGGTTATCAAATGACCTTGCTGGGCACACTGAGAATTAGTTTCTGAACCATGGCATCATAACAGCATTTCTATGCTTTCAATGGTTCTTAGGAAGAATGGCAAATTCTTTGACACGGTTATTCCTACAAGTGCTCCCTGTTAATATCTGCTTCTGAATTCTATGTGGTTTCTCCTACATGCTTGAAGTTTGGCAAAGCAACTCAGTTTGGATTGCTGAACAATTGCGGTTGTAGAGCTCTGCAGGGGTGGCAAGCATTCAGATGAGGCATTCAGGCTTGCTTTTCCCCATAGGACAATGCATGCTTATTGGGAATATCTGCTTCTTGTTCCAACAACGTGGCTATTGATGAGTAGAGCTTTTAGGAATGAACCCAGAGTAAGTTGAACCTCAACTTATTGCACTGTGTTGAAGATTTGAGAACAAGATTTCAATTTTCTTTCACCGAATTTGTCCATATATAATTATGGATGCGGACAGGAAATATCAGCTTCTAAATCCTCCACCCTTGTTGTTAGCCTAATGACCTCTGCTGGACACACTGAGGATGAGCTTCTGAGCCATCACAACATAACAGCATTTCTCTGCTTTCAATACTTCTTAGGAAAAATTGCAGATTCTTGGACCCAGTAGGACACAGGTGCTCTCGATTAATATCTACTTCTGAATACTGTGACATTTCTTCTATACATTTGAAGTTTGGCAAAACAATTCAATTTGAATTACTGAACAGTTGGAGTTGCAGAGCGCTGCAGCAGTTCCAAGCATTCAGACGAGGCATTCAGGTTTGCTTTCCCACATAGGACAATACCTGCTTATTGGAAATATCTGCTTCTCATTCCTGCAACACATTGTGCACACATATGCATGGACATAGGTCGTCAAATCATGGAAGTCTTGTTCTCAAATCTTCAACACAGTGTAATAAGGCCAGGTTCAAATTATTCAGCCCATTGAAATGAGAGAATGCCTATGAGCTCTACTCACCAATATACAAGTTGTAGGAACCAGAAGCAGATATTTCCAATAAGTATGTATTGTCCTATGGGGAAAAGCACACCTGAATGTATCATCTGAATGCTTGCAACCCTTGCAGAGCTCTGCAACTCTAACTGTTCAGCAATTCAAACTGAATAGATTTGCCAAATTTTGAGCATGTACAAGAAACCACCTAGAATTCAGAAGCAGTTATTAACGGGGGCACCTGTGGGCCAATAGGGTCCTAGAATCTGCAATTCTTCCTAAGAACCATTGGAAGCAGAGAAATGCTGTTATGTTGCCATGGCTCAGAAACATATTCTCACTGTGCCAGGCAGAGGACATTCCACTAACAACAACGGTGCTATATTTAAAAAGTGGTATATCAAGTGGTCATACATATGTATGGATGTACATAGGTCATGTCAAAAAAAGAGAATTCTTGTTCTAAAATCTTCAACACTGTGCAAAAAGATGATGTTCAATTACTCAACAAGATGAACTCAGTGAATGCCTAAAAGCTCTACTCACAAAAAGCCAGGTTACAGGAACTATAAGCAGATGTTTCCAATAAGCAGTTATTGTCCAATGGGGAAAAGCAAACTTGAATGCCTCATCTAAAGTCTTGCAACTGCTGGAGAGCTCTGCAATTCCAATTGTTCAGCAACTCAAACGGAGTTGCTTTGCAAACTTCAAGTGTGTAGGAGAACCTTCATAGAAATCAGAAGCAGATATTCACCGGGACCCCCTGTGGTACTACTGGGTCCAAAAATCTGCAATTCTTCCTACAAATGTATTGAAAGCAGGGGAATGCTGTTATGTTGGCATGGTTCAGAAATGCATTCTCACTGTGCCCGGCAGACATTATTTGGCTAAATTCAACCATGGAGTATTTTGAGGCTGATACTTCCAGTCCTTGTCCATACATATATATGGACATAGGGCGCATCAAAACAAAGGACATGTTGTTTTCAAATCTTCAATCCAATGGGATAAGGTGAGGTTCTATTGCTCAACAGAATGAACTCCGTGAATGACTAAAACTTTACTCACGAATACCCACGTTGCTGGAACAAGAAGCAGATGTTTCCAATATGCAGATATCATACTATGGTGAAAAACAAAACTGAATGCCTCAACTGAATTCTTGGAACCGCTGCAGAGCCTGCAACTACTACTGTTCAGCAATTCCAACTGAATTACTTTCCCAAACTTCAAACATGTAGAAGAAACTCCAGAGTATTCAGAATTAGATATTAACTGAGAGCACCTGTATCCTATCGGGTCCAAGAAACTGCAAATCTTCATAAGAAGCATTGAAAGCAGAGAAATGATGTTATGTTTCAATGGCTCAGAAATTCATTCTTAGTGTTTCCAGCAGAGGTCATTAGGGTAACAACAAAGGTGGAGGAATTAGGAGCTGATATTTCCTGTCCGCATCTGTACATATATATGGACAAAGGTCAGTTAAAGCAAAGGGAAGTATTGTTCTCAAATCTTCAACACATGCACTAAGATGAGGTTCACTTAACAGGATGAACTCAGTGAATGCCTAAAAACACTACTCACCAACACCCACCTTTCAGGCACGATAAGCACATGTTTCCAATAAGCAGTTATTGTCCTATGGGGAAAAGCAAAGCTGAATATCTCATCTGAATGCTTGTAATTGCTGCAGAGCTCTGCAACTCCAATTGTTCAGCAATTCAAATTGAATTGCTTTGCCAAACTTCAAGTGGATAGAGTAAACCATGTAGAATTCAGAAGCAGATATTAACCTGGCCACCTGTGGGCCTGCCTGGTCCAAGACTGGATTTCTTCCCAATAAGCATTGTAAGCAGGGAAATGCTATGTTGCCAAGGCTCAGACACTCATTTTCAGTGTGCCCATCACAGGTCATTAGGCTAAAAATAATGGTGGAGGATTTAGAAGCTGATATTTCCAGTCCTTGTCCCTGCATATGTATGGACATAGGTCGAGTCAAAACACAGAAGTCTTGTTCTCAAATTTCAACACAGTGTAATAAGGTGAGGTTCAAATTATTCAGCCGGTGGAAATGAGAGAATGCCTATAAGCACTACTCACCCATAGGTAAGTTGGAGGAACCAGAACCGGATATTCCCAATAAGTTTGTTTAGTCCTATGGGGAAAAGCAAGCCTGAATGCAAATGCTTGCAACTGCTGCAGAGCTGTGCAACTCAAACTGTTCAGCAATTCAAACTGAATAGAATTGCCAAACTTTGAGCGTGTAGAAGAAACCACCTAGAATTCAGAAGCAGTTATTAATTGGGGACACCTGTGGGCCCATAGGGTCCTAGTTTCTGCAATTCTTCCTAAGAACCATTGAAAGCAGAGAAACACTGTTATGTTGCCATGGTTCAGAAACATATTCTCAGTGTGCCCGGCAGAGGTCATTTGGCTAACAATGTTGCAGGGTTTAGAAGCTAATATTTTCAGTCTGTGTCTACATATGTATGGACATAGGTCAGTGAAAGAAGACGGAAGTCTTGTTTTGACACATAGGGGCTGGGAAGGTGGCTCAGTGGTAGAGTGCTTGCCTTGCATGCATGAGTTTGATTCCTCAGCACCACATAAACAGAAAAAAACCGGAAGTGGCGCTGTGGCTAGAGTACTAGCCTACTAGCCTTGAGCTGAAGCGCTGAGGGACAGTGCTCAGACCCCAGAGTTCAGGCCCCATGACCGGCCAAAAAAAAAAAAAAAAAAAAAGCAAATCTTTGACACAATATAAGTCGAGCTTCAACTTAGTCCACAGTTTGAAATGAGTTAATTCCTAAAAGTTCTACTCACCAACAGCCGTGTTGTAGGAAACAGAAGCAGATATTCCCAATCAGCCTGTAATGTCCTATGGCAAACTGCAAACCTGAATGTCATGTCTGAACTCTTGAATGGCTGCAGAGCTCTGCAACTCCAACTGTTCAGAAATTCAAACTGAATTGCTTTGTCAAACTTGGAGTCTTTAGAAGAAACCACCTAGAATTCTGAAGCAGATATTTACTGGGAGTATCTTGAGCCTATCAGGTCCAAGATTTTGTCATGCTTCCTAAGAACCATTGAAAGCATTGAAATGCAGTTATGTTGCCATGGTTCAGACACGCATTCTCAGTTTGCTCTGCAGAGGTCATTTGGCTAAACCCAACTGTGGACTATTTAGAAGCTGATGTCTCCAGTCCCTTTCAATACATATGTATGGACATAGGTCCCATCAAAGAAAATGAAAGTGTTGTTTTCAAATCTTCAACCCTGTGCAATAAGGCAAGGTTCACCTTACTAAACAGGGTGAACTGAGTGAAAGCCTAAAACCTCTACAAATACCCACATTGCAGAAATGAGAAACAGATGTTTCCAATAAGCAGATATCCTCCTTTGGGGAAAAACAAAACTGAATGCCTCATTTGCATTCTTGCAACCACTGCAGAGCTGTGCAACGCCAATTGTTCAGCAATTCAAATTGAATTGCTTTGCAAACTTCAAGTGGGTAGAAGAAATCACATAGAATTCAGAAGCAGATATTAACTGGGAGCACCTGTGGGCCTACTTGGTCTTAATGTGTGGATATTCTCCTAATAAGCATTGTACACAGGGAAATGCTGTTATGTTGCCTTGGCTCAGAAATACACTCTCAGTGTGCCCGCAGAGGTCATTTGGCTAACCACAACCTTGGAGTCTTTAGAAGCTGATATTTCCATTCTACGTTCATACATATGTATGGATACAGGACCAGTCAAAGGAAATGAAAGTCTTGTTCTCAAATATTCAACACTGTGCAAAAAGACAAGGTTCACTTACTCAACAGGATAAACTCAGTGAATGCCTAAAAGCTCTACTCATGTATACCCACATTGCAGGAACGAGAAGCAGATGTTTCCAATAAGCTGGTTTCATCCTATGAGGAAAAACAACACTGAATGCCTCATCTGAATGCTTAGAACAGCTGCAGAGTTCTGCAACTCCAGCTGTTCAGCAATTCAAACTGAATTTCTTTGCCAAACTTCAAACATTTAGAAGAAAAGCCATAGTATTCAGAAGTATTTACTGGGAGCACTTATGGGCCTACTGTGTCCACGAATCTGCCATTGTTCCTAAGAACCATTGAAGGCAGAGAAACTATGTTATGTTGCCATGCTTCAGAACCTCATTCTCAATGTGCTCTTCAGTGGTAATTAGGCTAATCTTGAACATTGAGTATTTAGAGGTTGATATTTCCAGTCCTTGTCCATAAAAATGTATGTACATTAGTCACCTCAAAGAAATCGGAAGGGTTGTTTTCAAATCTTCAACCCTGTGCAATACGGCAAGGTTCAACTTTCTCAACAGGGTGAATTAAGTGAATGCCTAAGAGCTCTACTCACGAATACTCATGTTGCAAGAACCCGAAGCAGATGTTTCCAATAAGTGGGTATCCTCCTAAGGAGAAAAGCAAAACTGAATGCCACATCTGAATGCTTGTAACCGCTGGAGAGCTCTGTTCAGCAATTCAAATTGAATTGCTTTGCCAAACTTCAGGTAGGTAGAAGAAACCACGTAGAATTCAGAAGTAGATATTAAGTGGGACCACATGTGGGCCTACAGGGTCTAAGAGTCTAGATTTCTTCATAATAAGCATTGTAAGCAGGGAAATACTGTTAGGTTTCCATGGCTCAGAAACAGTGTCCCCAGCTGAAGTCATTTGGCTAACAACAATGGTGGAATCTAAAATTCGTCCTAGGAACCATTGAAAGCAGAGAAATGTTGTTATGTTGCCATGGTTCAGAAACACATTCTCAGTCGGCCTGGCAGAGGTCATTTGGCTAATCCCATCTGTAAGTATTTAGAAGCTGATATTTCCAGTTCTTGTCCATACATATGAATGAGTATAGGTAGCATCAAAGAAAGGGGATGTGTTGTTTTTAAATCTTCACCCTGTGCCATAAGACAAGGTTCAACTTACTCAGCAGGGTGAACTGAGTGAATTCCTAAAAGCTCTAATCAGCAATAAGCAGGTATTGTCCTATGGGGAAAAGCAAAACTAAATCTCTCATCTGAATGCTTGGAATATCTGCAGAGCTCTTTAACCTCAACTGTTCAGCAATTCAAACTGAATTGCTTTGCCAAACTTTAAACGTATAGAAGAAACGCCATAGTGTTCAGAAGTAGATATTAACCGGGAGTACCTGTGGGCCTACCACTTCCAAGAATCTTCCATTCTTCATAACAACCATTGAAAGCAGAGAAATGATGTTATGTTGCCATGGTTCAGAAATTTTATTCTCAGTGTGCTCGGCAGAGGTAATTAGGCTAACAACAACCATGGAGTATTTAGAGGCTGATATTTCCAGTCCATGTCCATACATGTGTCATTTGGCTAACACAAACCATGGAGTATTTAGAAGCTGATATTTCCGTTTGTCTTCCATACATATGTATGGACATAGGTTGAGTCAATGAAACTGGAAGTCTTGTTCTGAAATCTTCAGCACTATGTCCATACATGTGTATGGACATAGGTCGTGTCAAAGAAAACGGAAGTGTTGTTTTTAGATCTCCAACCCTGTGCAATAAGGCAAGGTTCAACTTACAGCAGGGTGAACTGAGTGAATGCCTAAAACCTCTACCCACAAATACCCACGTTGCAGGAAGGAGAAGCAGATGTTTCCAATAAACAAGTATCCTCCTATGGGGAAAAGCAAAACTGAATGCCTAATCTGAATGCTTACATCCACTGCAGAGCTCTGCAACTCCAATTGTTCAGAAATTCAAATTGAATTGCTTTGCCAAACTTCAAGTGGGTAGAAAACACCACCTAGAATTCAGAAGCAGATATTAACCAGGACCATCTGTAGGTCTACGGGGTCTAAGAGTCTGGATTCCTTCCTAATAAGCATTGTAAGCAGGGAAATGCTGTTACATTGCCATGGCTCAGAATCACAATCTCAGTGTGCCTGGTAGAGGTCATTTGGCTAACACAAACCATGGAGTATTTAGAAGCTGATATTTCCATTTGTCTTCCGTACATATGTATGGACATAGGTTGAGTCAATGAAACTGGAAGTCTTGTTCTGAAATCTTCAGCACTGTGCAATAAGACAAGGTTCAATTACTCAACAGGATGAACTCAGTGAATACCTAAAATCTCAACTCACGAATACCCAAGATGCACAATGGTGAAACAGATGTTTCCAATAAGGAGGTATTGTCTTCTGGGGAAAAGCAAACCTGAATGCTTTGTCTAAGCCCTTGCAACCGCTGCAGAGCTCTGCAACTCAAATTGTTCATCAACTCAAACTGAGTTGCTTTGTCAAACTTCAAGGGTATAGGAATAACCACCTATAATTCAGAAGTAAATATTAACAGGGAGAACCTAATGGGCCTACTGTGTCCAAGAATCTGCCATTCTTCCTAAGAACCATCGAAAGCAGAGAAATCCTGTTATGTTGCAATTGTTCAGAAACAAATTCTCAGTGTGCCTGGCAGAGGTCATTAGGCTAAACCAAACCGTGGAGTATTTAGAGGCTGATATTTCCAATCCTTGTCCATACATATGTATGGACATAGGTGGAGTCAAAGAAAATGGAAGTGTTGTTTTAAATCTTCAACCCTGTGCAATAAGGCAAGCTTCAACTTACTCAACAGGGTGAACTGATTGAATGTCTAAAAGCTCTACTCACAAATACCCACATTACAGGAACGAGAAGCAGATGTTTCCGATTAGAAGGTATCCTCCAATGGGGAAAAGCAAAACCAAATGCCTCTTCTGAATGCTTGCAACTGCTGCATAGCTTTGCAACTACAATTATTCAGCAACTCAAACTGAGTTGCTTTGCCAAAGCTTGTAGGAGAAACCACATAGAATTCAGAAGCAGATATTAACCAAGAGCACCTGAGGGCCTATCGGGTCTAAGTATCTGCCTTTCTTCCCAAGAACCATTGAAAGCAGAGAAATTCTGTTATGTTGCAATGGCTCAGAAATTCATTGTCAGTGTATTCAGCAGAGGTCATTCAGCTAATAACAATAGTGGAGGATTTAGCAGCTGGTATTTCCAGTCCACATCAATACATATGTATGAACGAACATAGGTTGGTGAAAGAAAAGGAATTATTGTTCTCAAATCTTCAACAGAGTGTAATAAGTCAAGGTTCAACTTACTCCACAGTTTGAAATGACATAATTCCCAAAAGATCTACTCACCAAAAGGAACAAGAAGCGGACATTTCCAATATGTAGTTTCCAATGGGGAAAAGCAAAACTCAATGCCTCATCTGAATGCATGCAACCCCTGAAGAGCTCTACAACTCCAATTGTTCAGCAACTCAAACTGAGTTACCAAACTTCAAGAGTGTAGGAGAAACCACGTAGAATTTAGAAGCAGATATTAACCAAGAGTACTGTGAGCCTTCTGGGTCTAAAAATCTGGAATTCTTCATAAGAAGTACTAAAATCAAAGAAATGCTGTTATATTGTGCTGGCTCAGAAACTCATTCTCAGTGTGTCCAGCAGAGATCATTCGGCTAACAACGGTGGAGGATTTAGAAGCTGACATTTCCAGTCCTTGTCCATACATATGTATGGACATAGGTTGAGTCAAAGAAAACTGAAGTCTTGTTCTCAAATCTTCAACACAGTGCAATAAGTCAAGGTTCAACTTACTCCGCAGTTTGAACTGAGTTAATTCCTGAAAGCTCTACTCACCAACAGCCACCTTGTAGGAACAAGAAGCAGGTATTCCCAATAAGCATGCATTGTCCTATGGGGAAAAGCAAACCTGGATGCCTTTTCTGAATGATTATATCCTCTGCAGAGCTCTGCAACTTCACTTCTTCAGCAACTCAAACTGAGTTGCTTTGCCAATCTTTGAGCTTGTAGAATAAAACCACCTAGAATTAGAAGTAGATATTAACAGGGAGCACCTGTGGGCCTATCCAGTCGATGAATCTGCAATTCTTCCTATGAAGCATTGAAAGCAGAGAAATGCTGCCATGTTGTCATGGTTCAGAAACTCATTGTCAGTGTGCCCAGCAGAGGATATTTGACTAACCTCAACTGGGTACTATTTAGAAGCTGATATTTCCAGTGCTTGTCCATACATATCCATGCACATAGAAAAGAGAAGTGTTTTAAAATCTTCAACACTGTGCAATAAGACGAGTTTCAATTACTCAACAGGACAATCTCAGTGAATACCTAAAAGCTCTACTCAGCTATACCCACATTGCAGGAACGAGAAGCATATGATTCCAATAAGCATGTATCTTTCTATGGGGAAAAGCAAAACTGAACACCTAGTCTGAATGCTTGGAACTGCTGCAGAGCAATGCAACCCCAACTGTTCAGCAATTCAAACTGAATTGGTTTGCCAAACTTCAAATATGTAGAAGAAATGCCATAGTATTCAGAAATAGATATTAACCATGAGCACCTGTGGCATACTGGCTCCAAGAATCTACAATTCTTCCTCAGAAGTATTGAAAGGAGAGAAATGCTGTTATGTTGTGATGGCTAAGAAATTCATTCTCAGTGTGTCCAGCAGAGGTCATTCGGCTAACAACAACGATGGTGGATTTAGAAGCTGATATTCCAGTCTATACATAGGTATGAACATAGGTCATTGAAAGCAAGTGGTACTCTTGTTATCAAAACTTCAACACAGTGCAATAAAGTGAGATTCAACTTACTGCACAGTTTGAAATGAGTTAATTCCTAAAAGCTCTGCTCAACAACAGCCACGTTGTAGGAAGTCGAAGGGAATATTCCCAATAAGCATGTATCGTCCTATGACAAAGCGTAAACCTGAATGTCTCATCTGAACACTTGCAACGGCTGCAGAGCTCTGCAACTCCAATTGTTCAGCAATTTAAACTGAATTGCATTGACAACCTTTGAGTGTATAGAAGAAAACACCTGGAATTCAGAAGCAGATACTAACCAGGAACACCTGTGGGCCTATCAGGTCCAAGAATCTGCAATTCTTCCTAAGAAGCATTGAAAGCAGAGAAATGCTGTCATGTTGCCATGGCTCAGAAACTCATTCTCAGTGTGGCCAGCAGAGGTCATTTGGCTAACTCCAACTGAGGACTATTTAGAAGATGATATTTCCAGTCCTTGTCCATACCTATGTATGGACATAAGTTGTGTCAAAGAAAACAGAAATGTTCTTTTCAAATTTTCAACCCTGTGCAATAAGGTGAGATTCAGCTTACACAGCATGGTGAACTGAGTGAATGCCTAAAAGCTCTACTCATGATTAACCATGTTGAATTACTGAGAAGCAGATGTTTCCAATAAGCAAGTGTCCTCAGATGGCGAAATACATAACTGAATTCCTCATCTGAATACTTGCAACTGTGCAGAGCAATGCAACTCCAATTGTTCAGCAATGCAAACTCAGTTGCTTTGCAAAACGTCAAGGGTGTAGGAGAAACCATATAGAATTCAGAAGCAGATATTAACAGGAAGCAACTGTGGTCCTACTGGGCCCAAGAAACTGGATTTCTTCCTAATAAGCATTGTAAGCAGAAAAATGCTGTTATGTTGCCATGGCTCCAAAACGCATTATCAGTGTTCCTGGCAGAGGTCATTTGGCTAACCCCAACCTTGGAGTATTTAGAAGCTGATATTTCCAATCAGCTTCCATACATGTGTATGGGCATGGGTCGTGTCAAAGTAAATGGAAGTTTTGTTTTCAAATCTTCAACCCTGTGCAATAAGGTGAGGTTCAACTTACTCAGCAGGGTGAATGGAGTGAATGCTTAAAAGCTCTTCTCACTAATACCCACGTTGCAGGAATGAGAAGCAGATGTTTCCAATAAGCAGGTATCCTCCAATGGAACAAGCAAACCTGAATGTCTCATCTGAATGCTTGCAATCGCTGCAGAGCAATGCAACTCCAATTGTTCAGAAGTTCAAAATGAGTTGCTTTCCAAACTTCAAGTGTGTAGGAGAACACAGGTAGAATTCCGAAGCAGATATTGGCCGGAAGCAACTGTGGGCCTACCATGTCCAAGAATCTGCCATTCTTCCTAAAAACCATTGAAAGCAGAGACACGTTATTATGTTGCTATGGTTCACAAACACATTCTCAGTGTGCCCATCAGAGGTCATTTGGTAAACCCCAACCGTGGAGTATTTAGCAGCTGATATTTCCAGTCATTGTCCATAAATATGTATGGACATAGGTCGCCTCAAAGTAAACTGAAGTGTTGTTTTCAAATGTGTAACCTTGTGCAATAAGGTGAGGTTCAACTTACTCAGCAGGGTGAACTGAGTGAATGCCTAAAAGCTCTACTCACAAATATCCACATTGCAGGAATAAGAAACAAATGATTCTAATAAGCAGGTATTGTCCTATGGGTAAAAGCAAAACTGAATGCCTCATCTGAATGCTTGCAATGGCTGCAGAGCTCTGCAACTCCAATTGTTCTTCATTTCAAATTGAATTGCTTTGCCAAATCAAGTGTGTAGAAGAAACCATGAAGAATTCAGAAGCAGATATTAACTGGGAACAAGTGTAGGCCTACTGAGTCCAAGAATCTGCCATTCTTCCTAATAACAATTGAAAGCAGAGAAATGCTATGTTGCCATGGTTCAGAAACACATTCTCAGTGTGCCTGGAAGAGGTCATTTGGCTAAGCCCAACTGTGGACTATTTGAAGTCTATATTTCCAGTATTTGTCTATACGTATGTATGGACATCGGTCACGACAAAGAAAACAGAAGTGCTTTTTAAAAAATCAACCCTGTGTAATAGGCAAGGTTCAACTTACTCAGCAGGGTGAAATGAGTAAATTGCTAAAAGCTGAACTCACGAATATCCATTTTGCAGCAATGAGAAACAGATGTTTCCACTAAGCAGGTATCCTCCTATGGGGAAAAGCAAAACTGAATGCCTCATCTGAATGCTTGGAATTGCTGTAGAGCTCTCCAATGCCAATTGTTTAGTAATTCAATTTCAATTGCCTTGCCAAACTTCAAGTGGGTATAATAAACCACATAGAATACAGAAGCAGATATTAACCAGGACCACTGTGTACCTACCAGTTCTAAGAGTCTGGATTTCTTCCTAATAAGCATTGTCAACAGGGAAATGCTGTTATGTTGCCATGGCTCAGAAACACATTCTCAGTGTGCCCGGCAGAGGTCATTTGGCTAACCTCAACCATGGAGTGTTTAGAGGCTGATATTTCCTGTATTGTCCATACATATATGGACATAGGTCGCATAAAGAAAACGGAAGTGTTGTTTTCAAATCTTCAATAAAGCAATAAGGCAAGGTTCAACTTACTCAGAAGGGGGAACTGAGTGAATGCCTAAAAGCTCTACTCACAAATATCCACTTCTGCAGGAACGAGAAGCAGACGTTTCCAATATGCAGGTATCCTCATATGGAAAAAAGCAAAACTGAATGTCTCATCTGAACATTTGCATCTGCTGCAGAGCTCTGCAACTCCAATTGTTGTTCATTTCAAATTCAATTGCTTTGCCAAACTTCAAATGGGTAGAAGAAACCATGAAGAATTCAGAAGCAGATATTAACTGGGAACACCTGTGGGCCTACCGGGTCCAAGAATCTGGAATTTTTCCTAATGAGCATTGTAAGCATGGAAATGTTGTTATGTTGCCATATCTCAGAAACACATTCTCAGTGTGCCCATCAGAGATCATTCAGCTAACAACAACGGTGGAATACTTAGAAACTGATATTTCCAGTCAGCTTCCATTCATATGTAGGAATATAGGTCATGACAAAGAAAACAGATTTATTCTCAACAAAGGGTACTAAGGCAAGGTTCAAATTACTCAGCAGGTTGAGGTCAGTGAATGCCTAAAAGCTCTCCTCACCAATGGACAACTTGTAGGAACCAGAAGTGGATATTCTGAATAAGCATGTCTTGTCCTACAGGGAAAAGCAAACTTGAATGCCTCTTCTGAATGCTTGCATCAGGGGCAGAGCTCTGCAGCTCCAATTGTTCTCAACCCAAACAGAGTTGTTTTTCCAAACTTCAAGCGTGTAGGAGAAACAAGTTAGAATTCAGAAGTAGATATTAACCGGGAACACCTGTGGGCTTTTAGGGTCCAAGAATCTGGGATTCTTCCTAAGAAGCATGGAAAGAAGGGAAATGATTTTATGTTGCCATGACTCAGAAACACATTCTCAGTGTACCTGGCAGAAGTCATTTGGCCCACCCAACCTTGGAATATTTAGAAGCTTATATTTCCAGTCAGTATCCATACATATGTATAAACAAAAAAAAATAAGAAAACAGAAGTGTTGTTTTCAAATCTTCAACCCTGTGCAATAAGGCCAAGTTAAACTTACTCAGGAGGGTGAACTGAATGAATGCCTATAAGCTCTACTCATGAACATCCACGTTGTAGGAACGAGAAGCACATGTTCCCAATAAACAGGTATCTTTCTATGTGGAAAAGCAAAAGTGAATGCCTCATCTGAATACTTGCAACTGCTGCAGAGTGCTGCAACTCCAATTGTTCAGCAACTCAGAGTTGCTTTGCCAAATGTCAAGCGTGTAGGAGAAACAAGTTAGAATTCAGAGCAGATATTAACCAATGGGCTTCTGGGTTGCAAGAATCTGCCATTCTTCCTAAGAACCATTGAAAAAAGATAAATGCTGCTATGTTGCCATGGTTCAGAAATACATATTCAGTGTGCCCGGGAGAGGTCATTTGGCTAACCCCAACAGTGGAGTATTTAGGAGCTGATATTTCCAGTCCTTGACCATACATATGTATTGATACAGGTAGAGTCAAAGAAAACAGAAGTGTGGTTTTCAAATCTTCAACCCTGTACAATAAGGCAAGGTTCAACTTACTCAGCAAGGTGAACTCAGTGAATGCCTCAAAGCTCTATTCACGAACCCCACGTTTCAGGAATGAGAAGCAGATGTTTCCAATAAGCAGTTTTCATCCTTTGGGGAAAAGCAAAACTAAATGCCTCATCTGAATGCTTGGAACCGCTGCAGGGTTCTGAAACTTCAATTGTTCAGCAATTCAAGCAGAATTGTTTCACCAAACTTCAAACATTTAAAAGAAACACTGTAGTATTCAGAAGTAGATATTATCCAGGATCACCTGTGAGCCTATTGGGTCCAAGTGTCTGCAAATCTTCCTAAGAAGCATTTTGAAATTAGAGAGGTGCTATTCTGTTGAGATGGCTCAGAAACTTATTCTCAGTGTGTCTGGAAGCTGTCATTCAGCTAACAACAACAGTGGAATATTTAGAAGCTGATATTTCTAGTTGGTGTCCATTCATATGTATGGACATGGGTCAGTGAAAGAAAATGGAAGTTTTTTTCTCAAATCTTCAACACAGTGTTAAGACGAGGTTCAAATGACTCAGCAGGGTGAAATGAGTGAATGCCTAAAAGCTCTACTCATGAATACCCACCTTGCAGGAACAAGAAGCAGATGTTTCCAATAGGCAGTTAGCCTCCTATGGGGAAAAGCAAAACTGAATGCCTCATCTGAACTCTTGCAACCACTGCAGGGCTCTGCAATGCCAATTGTTCAGCTACTTAAGCTGTGTGGCTTTGCCAAACTTCAAGGGTGTAGAATTCAGAAGCATATATTAACCAGGAGCACCTTTGGATCTACAGTGTCCAAAAATCTTCCATTCTTCCTAAGAACCCATGAAAGCAGAGAAATACTGTTATGTTGCCATGGTTCAGAAACACATTCTCAGTGCATCCAGCAGAGGTCATTTGGCTAACCCCAACTTTGGAGTATTTAGAAGCTGATATTTCCAGTCATTGTCCATACATATGTATGGACATAGGTCGCCTCAAAGAAATCAGAAGTGTTGTTTTCAAATATTCAAACTTGTGCAATAAGGCAAGGTTCACCTTACTGAGCAGGGGGAAATGAGTAAAGGCCTAAAAGCTCTATTCATGAATGCCCATGTTGCAGGAACAAGAAGCAGATATTTACAATAAGCAGGAATCCTCCTATGGGGAAAAGCAAAACTGAATGCCTCAGCTGAACACTTGCAATCTCTGCAGAGTTCTGCAACTCCAATTGTTCAGCAATTCAAGTTGAATTGCTTTGCTAAACTTCAAGTGGTAGAAGAAACCAAGTAGAATTCAGAAGCAGTATTACCCAGGACCACCTGTGAGCATACCATGTACAATAATCTGGATTTCTTCCTAATAAGCATTGAAAGCAGAGAAATGCTGTTATGTTCCCATGGCTTAGAAACACATTCTAAGTGTGCCCAGCAGAGCTAATTTGGCTAACCCCAACTGGGACTACTTAGAAGCTGATATTTCCAGTCAGTGTGCATTCATTTGTATGGACATTGGTCGCATCAAAGGAAATGGAAGTTTTGTTTTCAAATCTTCAACACAGTGTAATAAGGCCAGGTTCAACATGCTGAGTACACCATGTTGAAATGTGTGAATGCCTAAAAGCTATACTCACGAATACCCACATTGCAGGAACGAAAATCAGATGTTTCCATTAAACATGTATCGTCCATTGGGAAAAAGGAAAACTGAATGCCTCGTCTGAATGCTTGGAACTGCTTCAGAGCTCTGCAACTCCAACTGTTCAGCAATTCAAGCTGAATTGCTTTGACTAACTTCAAATGTGTAGAAGTAGTATTCAGAAATAGATATTAACAGGGATCACCTGTGGCCTACAGGGTCCAAGAATCTGCAATACTTCAAAAGAAATATTGAAAGCAGAGAAATGCTGTTATGTTGCAATGGCTCAGAAACATACTCTCAGTGTGTCCAGCAGAGGTCATTCAGCTAACAACAATGGTGGAGGATTTAGAGACTGATATTTCCAGTCCATGTCTGTACATATGTATGGACATAGGTCAGTAAAAGAAAATGGAAGTCTTCTCAAATATTCAACACAATGCAATAAGCCAAGGTTGAACTTCACAGTTTGAAATGAGTTAATTCTTAAAAGCTCTACTCACCAATTGCCTCGTTGTAGGAACAAGAAGCAGATATTCCCAATGAGCATGTATTGTCCTATAGCAAAGAACACACCTGAATGTGTCCTCTGAATACTTGCAAAGGCTGCAGAGCTCTCCAACACCAACTGTTCAGCAATTCAAACTGAATTGCTTCCCCAGACTTTGAGCGTGCATTTCAGAAGCAGATATTAACGGGGAGCACCTGTGGGACTATCAGATCCAAGAATCTGCAATTCTTCCTCAGAAACATTGAAAACAGATAAATGCTGTCAGGTTGCCATGGCTCAGAAACTCATTTTCAATGTGCCTGTCGGAGGTCCTTTGGCAAACAACAACGTTGGAATATATAGAAGCTGATATTTCCATTTGGTGTCTGTTCATATGTAAGCACATAGGTCACATGGAAGCAAATAGAAATCTTGTTCTCAAATCTTCAATACAGTGTAATAAGGCAAGGTTCAAATTACTCAGCAGGCTCAAATGAATGAAGGGCTAAAAGGTCTACTCACCAATCGACAAGTTTTAGGAACCCAAAGCAGATATTCCCAATAAGTAGGTATCGTCCTATGGGAAAAAGCAAAACTGAAGCCTAGTTTAAATGCTTGGAACCACTGCAGAGCTCTGCAACTCCAACTGTTTAGTAATTCAAACTGAATTGCTCTGCCACATCTCAAATGTGTAGAAGAAACTCCATAATATTCAGAAGTAGATATTAAACATGAGCACCTGTGGCCTACCCGTTCCAAGAATCTGCAATTCTTCCTAAGAAGCATTGAAAGCAGAGAAATGCTGTTATGTTGCTATGGATCAGAATGTCATCTTCAGTGTGTCCGGCAGAGGTCATTCAGCTAACAACATCAGTGGAGGATTTACAAGCTCGTATTTCCAGTCCAAGTCCATACATATGTAGGGACATAGGTCACATCAAAGAAAATGGAAATCTTGTTCTCAAATTTTCAACACAATGCAGTAAGTCGAGGTTCAACTTAATTCCTAGTTTGAAATGAGTTAAATCCTAAAAGCTTTACTTCCCAAAATCTACGTTCTGGGAACAAGAATCAGATAAGCATATATTATTCCCAATAAGCATATATTGTCCTATGGGGAAAAGCAAACCTGAATGCCTCATCTGAATACTTGGAACCACTTCAGAGCTCTGCAACTCCAACTGTTCAGCACCTCAAACTGATTTGCTTTGCCAAACGTGAAGTATGTAGGAGAAAACATGTAACATTCAGAAGCAGATATTAACCGGGAGCACCTGTGTGCCTACCGGGTCCAAGAATCTGGAATTCTTCTTAAGAAGCATTGAAAGCACAGAAATGCTACTATATTGTCTATATTGGTTCAGAAACTTATTCTCAGAGTGATGGCAGAGGTCATTTGGCTAACAACAACTTGGGACTATATAGAAGCTGTTATTTCCAGTCAGCGTCCATACATATGTACAGACATATGTAGCATCAAAGAAAACAAAAGTCTTGTTCTCAAACCTTTAACACTGTGCAATAAGATGAGGTCAAATTACTCAAGAGGGTGAACTCAGTGAAGGCCTAAAACTCTACTCATGAATACCCATGTTGCAGGAACCAGAAGCAGATTTTCTCAATAAGCAGGTATCATCTGATGGGGAAAAGCAAAACTGAAGCCTCATCTAAATACTTGGAATCGCTGCAGAGCTCTGCAACTCCAACTGCTCAGCAATTCAACTTAATTTCTTTGCAAACTTCAAACTTGTAGAAGAAATGCCTTAGTATTAAGATGTAGACATTAAACGGAATCACCTGTGGGCCTATCCAGTCCAAGAATCTGCAATTCTTCATAACAAGCACCGAACACAGAGAAATACTGTTATGTTGAGATGGCTCAGAAATTCATTCTCAGTGTGTCCAGCAGAGGTCATTTGGCTAACAGTAAAGGTGGAATATTTAGAAGCTGATATTTCCAGTCAGCATCCATTCATATGTATGGACATAGGTCACATCAAAGAAAACAGAAGTCTTGTTCTCAAATCTTCAATACAGTGTAATAAAGTGAGGTTCAAATTACTCAGCAAATTGAAATGAGTGAATACCTAAAAGCTCTACTCACCAATAGACAAGTTCTAGGAACCAGAAGCAGATATTCATGTATTGTTCTAAGGGGAAAAGCTCACATGAATGCTTCGTCTAAACTCTTGCAACCACTGGAGAGTTCTGAAATTCCAATTGTTCAGCAACTCAAACTGAGTTGCTTTGGCCAAACTTCAAGTGGGTAGGAGAAACCATGTAGAATTCAGAAGTAGATATTAACTGGGAGCACCTGTGGGCCTACCAGTTTCAAGAATCTGGAATTTTTCCTAAGAAGCATTGAAAGCAGAGAAATCCTGTTATATTGATATGGTTCAGAAACACATTCTTAGTGTACCTGGCAGAGGTCAATTGCCTAACACCAACCTGGGCCTATTTAGAAGCTGATACTTCCAGTCAGCATCCATACATATGTATGGACATAGGTGGTGTGAAAGAAAACAGAAGCCTTGTTCTCAAATCTTAAACACTGTGCAGTAAGACAAGGTTCAATTTCTCAACAGGATGAACTCAGTGAATGCCTCAAAGCATGTATATCCATGTTGCAGGAACAAGAAGTAGATGTTTCCAATAAACAGGTATCATCCTATGGGGAAAAGCAAAACTGAATGCCTCCTCTGAATGCTTGGAACCACTGCAGAGCTCTGCAACTCCAACTGTTCAGCAATTCAATCTGAATTGTTTTGCCAAACTTAAAACATGTAGAAGAAACGCCTTAGTGTTCAGAGGTACATATTAACCTGGAGCACCTGTGGCCTACTGGGTCCAAGGATTTGCAATTCTTCCTAAGAAGTATTGAAAGCAGAGAAATAGTGTTATGTTGAAATGGCTCAGAAACTCATTCTCAGTATGTCCGGCAGAGGTCATTCGGCTAACAACAATGGTGGAGGATTTAGAAGCTGATATTTCCAGTCTGATCCATACATATGTATGAACATAGGTCAGTGAAAGAAAATGGAAGTCTTGTTCTCAAATATTCAACACAGCGCAATAGGTTGAGGTTCAACTTACTCTGCAGTTTGACATGAGTTAATTCCTAAAAGCTCTACTCACCAACAGCAACTTTGTAGGAATAAGAAGCTTGTATTCCCAATAAGCATATATCTTCCTATAGTGAAGAGCACATGCAAATGTTTTCTCTGAACACTCACAATGGCCGCAGAGCTCTGCAACTCCAATCATTCTGCAATTCAAACTGAATTGATTTGCCAAACTTTGAGCATGTAGAAGAAACAACCTGGAATTCAGAAGCAGATATTAGCCCAGACCACCTGTTGTCTACCAGTTCCAAGAATCTTCCATCCTTCCTAAGAAGCATTGAAAGCAGAGAAATGCTGTTATATTGCCATGGTTCAAAAACACATTCTCAGTGTGCCTGGTAGAGGTCATTTGGCTAACACCAACTGAGGACTGTTTAGACACTGATATTTCCAATCGGTATTCATTCATATGTATGTATATAGGTCTTATTAAAAATGGCAGTCTTATTCTCAAATCTTCAACACAGTGTAATAAGTCGAGGTTGAAATGACTCAGCATGTTGAAATGAGTTAATACCTAAAAGCTCTACTCACCAATATACCACTTGTAAAGAACCAGAAGCGGATCTTCCTATTAAGCATGTGTGGTCCTACGGGAAAAACAAAACCGAATGCCTCATCTGAATGCTTGCAACTGCTGCGGAGCTCTGCAACTCCAATTGTTCAGCAACTCACACTGGTTTGCTTTGCCAAACTTCAAGCGTGTAGTAGAAAGCATTAGAATTCAGAAGCAGATATTATCCCAGAGCACTGTGGGCCTACCCCTTCCAAGACTCTGCCATTCATCCTAAAACTATTGAAATCAGGGAAATGGTTGTATGTTCCCATAGTTCAGAAACACAATCTCAGTGTGCCCAGCAGAGGTCATTTGGCTAACCCCAACTGACGAATATTCACAAGCTGATATTTCCAGTATAGGTCATGTCAAAGAAAATGCAAGTGTTGTTTTCAAATCTTCAATGCTGTGCAATAAGGCAAGGTTCAACTTACAGCAGGGTGAACTGAGTGCCTAAAAGCTCTACTCAGCAATACCCATGTTGCAGGAAGGAGAAGCAGATGTTTCCAATAAGCAGGTATCCTCCTATGGTGAAAAGCAAAAGTGAATGCCTCATCTGAAAACTTAAAACAGCTGTAGAACTCTGCAACTCCAATTGTTCAGCAACTCAAACTAAGTTGCTTTGCCAAACTTGAAGGGTGTATGAGAAACCACGTAGAATTCAGAAGCAGATATTAACTGAGAATACCTGTGAGCCTAACATGTCCAAGAATTTGCCATTTTTCCTAAGAACAATTGAAAGCAGAGAAATGCTGTTAGATAGTCATGGTTCAGAAAACCAACATCAGTGTGCCAGGCAGAGGTCATTTAGCTAACATCAAACATGGAGTATTTAAAAGTTTATATTTCCAGTTGGCATCCATACATATGTATGGACATAGGTTCCGTCAAAGAAAATGGAAGTCTTTTTCTAAAATCTTCAACACTGTGCAATAAGATGAGGTTCAATTACTCAGCAAGATGGAAATCAGTGAATGCTTAAAAGCTCTACTCAGCAATACCTACGTTGCAAGAATAAGAAGCAGATGTTTCCAATAAGCATGTATTGTCCTATGGGGTAAAGCAGAACTGAATGCTCATCTGAATGTTTGGAACATCTGCAGAGCTCTGCAACTCCAACTGTTCAGCAATTCAAACTGAATGGACTTGCCAAACTTGAAACAACTAGAAGAAACACCATGGTATTCAGAAGTAGATATTACCCAGGAGCACATGGGGCCCATAGGGTCCAGGAATCTGCAATTCTTCCTAAGAAGTATTGAAAGCAGAGAATGCTCTTGTGTTCCATGGCTCAGAAACACATTCTCAGTGTGCCCGGCAGAGATCAATTGGCTATCCCCAATGAGAGACTGTTTAGAAGCTGATATTTCCAGTTGATGTTCATACAGATGTATGGACATAGGTTGCATCAAAGAAAACGGAAGTCTTGCTTTCAAATCTTCAATACTGGGCAATAAGAAGAGATTCAATTACTCAACAGAATGGACTCAGTGAATGCCTAAAACTCTACTCATGAACACCCACATTGAAGGAACAAGAAGCAGATGTTTCCAATAAGCAGGTATCAATCTATGGGGAAAAGCAAAACTGAATGCTTCGTCTGAATGCTTGTAACCATTGCAGAGCTCTGAAACTCTAATTGTTCAGCAATTCAAACTGAATTGTTTTGCCAAAACTCAAACATGTAAAACACCATAATATTCAGAAGTAGATATTTACCAGTAGCACTTATGGGTGTAACGTGTCCAAGAATCTGCAATTTTTTCTAAGAAGCATTGAAAGCAGAGAAAAGTTGTTACATTGCGATGGCCCAGAAACTCATTCTCAGTGTGTCCAGCAGAGGTCATTAGGCTAAAAACAACAGTGGATGATTTAGAAGCTGATATTTCCAGTCCTTGTACATACATATGGATTGATATAGTTCATGTCAAGGAAAACAGAAGTCTTATTCTAAAAACTTCAACACAGTGTAAGAAGGCAAGGTTCAAATTACTCAGCAAGTTGAAATGAGTGAATGCCTAAAAATACTACTCAGGAATACCCACTTTGCAGGAACGAGAAGCAGATATTTCCAATAAGCAGGTATCGTCCTATGGGGAAAAGCAAAACTGAATGCCTCCTCTGAACGCTTGCAACTGCTGTAGAGCTCTGCAACTCCAACTGTTCAGCAATACAAACTGAATTGCTCTGCCAAACTTCAAATGTATAGAGGAAATATCATAGTATTCAGAAATAGATATTAATCGAGAGCACCCATGGACTACCAGGTGCAAGAATCTGCAAATTTTCCTAAGAAGTATTGGAAGCAGAGAAATGCTGCTATGTTGTAATGTCTTGGAATCTCATCCTCATTGTCTGGCAGAGGTCATTGGGCTAACAACAACGGAGGAGGATTTAGAAGCTGATATTTCCAATAGGTCAATGAAAAAAACGGAAATTTTGTTCTCAAATCTTTAACACAGTGCAATAAGTCCAGGTTCAACTTATACAGAGGTTGAAAATGAGTTAATTCCTGAAAGCTCTACTCTCCAATAGCCATGTTGTAGGAACTAGAAGCAGATATTCCCAATAAGCATGTATTGCCTATGGGGAAAAGCAAGCCTGAATGCCTCATCTGAATGCTTGCAACCACTGCAGAGCTCGGCAACTCCAATTGTTCAGCAATCCAAACTGAGTTGCTTTGCCAAACTTCAAGTGGGTAGAAAAAACTAAGTAGAATTGTAAAGCAGATGTTAACCGAGAGCACATGTGGGCCTACTGTGTCCAAGAACCTGGAATTCTTCCTAAAAGGCACTGAAAGCAGAGAAATGCTGTTATATTGCCATGGTTGAGAAATACGTTCTCAGTGTGCCCTGCAGAGGTCATTTGGCTAAACCCAACTTTGGAATATTTAGAAGCTGATATTTTCAGACTGTGTCCATACATATGTATGGACATAGGTCACTTCAAAGAAAACAGGCGTCTTGTTCTCAAATCTTCAACACTGTGCAATAAGACGAGGTTCAATACGAGGAACTCAGTGTATGCCTAAATGCTCTACTCACTAATACCCACACTGCAGAAAGAAGAAGCAGATGTTTCCAATAAGTAGGTATCATCCTATGGGGTAAATTAGAACTGAATGTCTCATCTGAAAGCTTGCAACTGTTGCAGAGCTCTGCAACTCCATCTGTTCAGCAATTCAAACTGAATTGCTTTGCCAAACTTCAAATGTGTAGAAGAAACGATGTACTATTCAGAAGTAGATATTAACCGGGAGCACCTGTGGACCTACAGCATCCAAGAATCTGGTTTTCTTCTTAATAAGCATTGAAATCTGGGAAACAGTGTTATGTTGCCATGACTCACAAACACATTCTCAGTGTGCCAGGCAAAGATCATTTGGCTAAAAACAGCTGGGGACTATTTAGAAGCTAATATTTCCAGCCCTTGTCCAAACATGTGTATGGACATAGGTCAAAGAAAATGGAAGTCTTCTTCTCAAATCTTCCACACTGTGCAATAAGATGAGGTTCAATCACTCAACAAGATGAACTCTAAAACTCTAAAACTCTACTCACAAATACTCACCTTGCAGGAAAGAGAAGCAGATGTTTCCAATGAGCAGGTATCGTCCTATGGGGAAAAGCAAAATTGAATGCCTTGTCTGAATGCTTGGAACAGCTGCAGAGTTCTGCAACTCCAACTGATCAGCAATTCAAACTGAATTGCTTTGCCAAACTTCTAACGTATAGAAGAAAGGCCATAGTATTCAGAAGTAGATATTAAGCAGGAGTAACTTTGAGAATATCAGTTGAAGAATCTGCCAGTGTTCCTAAGAAGCACTGAAATCAGAGAAATGCTGTTATGTTGGGATGGCTCAGAAACTCATTCTCAGTTTGGCTGGCAGAGGTTATTTGGCTAACAACAATGGTGGAATATTTAGAAGCTGATATTTAAAGTCCAAGTCCATTCATGTGTATGGACATAGGTCATGTCAAAGAAAATGGAAGTTTTGTTCTCAAATTTTCATGACAGTGTAATAAGGTGAGGATCAAATTACTCAGCAGGTTAAAATGAGTGAATGCCTAAAAGCTTTACTCACCAATAGACAAGTTGTAGGAAACAGAAGAGGATATTCCAAATAAGCATATATTGTCCTACGGGGGAAAGCAAACTTGAATATCTTTGCCCGAAAGCTTACAACCAATGAAGAGCTTTGCAATTCCAATTTTTCAGCAACTCAAACTGAGTTGCTTTGCCAAACTTCAAGTGGGTAGAACAAACCACATGGAATTCAGAAGCCAATATTAACTGGGAGCACCTGTGGGCCTACCCTGTCCAAGAATCTGGAATTCTTCTCAAGAAGATTGAAAGAAGGGAATTGCTGTTATGTTGCCATTGCTCAGAAACACATTCTCATTGTGCCAGGTAGAGGTCATTTGGCTAACCCCAACCTTGAATTGTATACAAGCTTATATATCCAGTCGGCATCTTTACATATGTATGGACAAAGGTCGCATCAAAGAAAATGCAAGTGTTGTTTTCAAATCTTGAACCCTGTGCAATAAGACAAGGTTCAACTTAGTCAGCAGGGTGAGCTTAGTGAAGGCCTAAAAGCTCTACTCAGCAATACCCACGTTGCAGGAACCAAAAGCAGATGTTTCTAATAAGCAGTTATCATCCTATGGGGAAAAGTAAAACTCATTTGAATGCTTGCAATTGCTGCAGAGTTCTGCAATTCCAATTGTTCAGCAATTCAAACTGAATTGCTTGGCTAAACTTCAAATGTGTAGAAGAAAGCATGTAGAATTCAGAAGCAGATATTAACCGGGAGCATCTGTGGGCTTACCTTGTCCAAAAATCTGGAATTCTTCCTAAGAAACATTGAAAGCAGAGAAATGCTGTTATGTTGGGCTGGCTAAGAAACTCATTCTCAGTGTGTCCGGCAGAGATCATTAGGCTAAAAACAATGCTGGATGATTTAGAAGCTCTTAGTTCCAGTCCTTGTACACACATATGTATTGATATAGGACAGGAAATATCAGCTTCTAAATCCTCCACCATTGTTTTTAGCCTAATGATCTGTGACAGGCACACTGAGAATGAGTGTCTGAGCCTTGACAACATAACAGCATTTCCCTGCTTACAATGCTTATGGGGAAGAATCTAGAGTCTTGGACTAGGTAAGCCCACAGGTGGCCAGGTTAATATCTGCTTCTGAATTCTACATGGTTTACTCTAACCACTTGAAGTTTGGCAAAGCAATTCAATTTGAATTGCTAAACAATTGGAGTTGCAAAGCTCTGCAGCAATTGTAAGCATTCAGATGAGGCATTCAGCTTTGCCTTTGCCCGTAAAATGGTAACTGCTTATTGGAAACATGTGCTTCTTGTGCCTGAAAGGTGAGTGTTGGTGAGTAGAGTTTTTAGGCATTCACTGAGTTCATCCTGTTGAGTAAGTGAACCTCGTCTTAGTGCATGTGTTGAAGATTTGAGAACAATACTTCCCTTTGCTTTAACTGTGTATTCGTGAGTATAGTTTTAGTCATTCACTGAGTTCATTCTGTTGCGTAATTGAACTTCACCTTATCACATTGGATTGAAGATTTGAAAACAACACGTCCTTTTTTTTTTGATGCAACCTATGTCCATACATATGTATGGACAAGGACTGGAAATATCAGCCTCGAAATACTCCATGGTTAGCCAAATAACGTCTGCCGGGCACACTGAGAATGCATTTCTGAACCATGCCAACATAACAACATTTCTCTGCTTTCAATACTTCTTAGTGAGGATTGCAGATTCTTGCACCCTGTAGGCCACAGGTGCTCCTGGTTTATATTTACTTCTGAATACTAGGGCATTTTTCTAGGCTTGAAGTTTGGCAAAGCAATTCATTTTGAATTGCTGAACTATTGGAGTCGCAAAGCTCTGCAGCAGTTGCAAGTGTTCAGATGAGGCATTCAGTTTTGCTTTTCCTCATAGGAGGATACCTGCTTATTGGAAACATTTGCTTCTAGTTCCTCCAACATGGATATTTTGAGTAGAGCTTTTAGGCATTCACTTAGTTCACCCTGCTGAGTAAGTTGAACCTCACCTTATTGCACGGGGTTGAAGATTTGAAAACAAAACTTCTGTTTTCTTTGATGTGACATACGTATAGGCAAGGCCTGGAAATATCAGCTTCTAAATACTCCATGGTTGTGGTTAGCCAAATGACCTCTGCCAGGGATCTGAGAATAAGACTCTGAACCATGGCAACATCACAGCATTTCTCTGCTTTCAATGATTCTTAGGAAGAATGGCAAATTCTTGGGTGCAATTGGCCCACAGGTGCTCCTGGTCAATATCTGCTTCTGAATTCTACGTGGTTTCTCCTACAGGTTTGAAGTTTGGCAAACCAACTCAGCTTGAGTTGCTAAAAAATTGGAGTTGCAGAGCTCTGCAGTGGTAGAAAATGATCAGATGAGGCATTCAGTTTTGCTTTTCCCAATTGGAGGATAGCTGCTTATTCAGAATTTCTCTGCTTTCAATGCTTCTTAGGAAGTATTCCAGATTCTTGGAGCTGGTAGGACCACAGTTGATTCGGTTAATACCTGGTTTCTTCTACCCTCTTGAAGATTAGCAAAGCAATTCAATTTGAATTGCTGAACACTTATAGTTGCAGAGCTCTCTCTTGGTTAAAAACGTTCAGATGATGCATTCAGTTTTGCTTTTCCCCATGGGAGGATACATGCGTATTGGAAACATCTGCTTCTTGTTCCTGCAATGTAGGTATTAATGAGTAGAGTTTTTAGGCATTCATTCAGTTCAACCTGCTGAGTAAGTTGAACCTTGCTTTGGTACACAGCGTTAACGATTTGAAAACAACACTTCCATTTTCTTTGATGCAACCTTTGTCCGTACATATATGGACGTCCATTGGAAATATCACCCTCTAAATACTCCACGGTTGGGGTTAGCCTAATGACCTCTGCCAGGCACCCTGAGAATGAGTTTCTGAACCATAGCAACATAATAGCGTATCTCTGCTTTCAATGGTTCATAGGAAGAATGGCAGATTCTTGGATGCAGTAGGCCAACAGATGCTCCTGATTAATATCTGCTTCTGAATTCTACATTGTGTCTCCTACGCCCTTGAAGTTTTGCAAAGTTGCTGAACAATTGGAGTTGGGGAGCTCTGCAGTGGTTGCAAGCTTTCAGAGGAGGAATTCAGGTTTGTTTTTCCCCAAAGGACAATAGAAGCTTGTTGGGAATACCTGCTTCTGGTTCCTACAAATGGTCTATTGGTGAGTAGAGCTTTTAGGTATTCACTCATTTCAACCTGATGAGTAATTGGAACCTCACCTTATTACACTGTGTTCAAGATTTGAGAACAAGACTTCCGTTTTCTTTGACTCAACCTATGTCCATACATATGAAAGGGTGCCGAATGGAAATATCAGCTTCTAAATATTCCACGGTTGTTGTTAGCAGAATGTCCTCTGCCAGACATACTTAGAATGTGTTTCTGAGCCATGGCAACATGACAGCATTTCTCTACTTTCAATGCTACTTAAGAAGAATTGCAGATTATTGGACCAATAGACCCAAAGATGTTCTGAGTTAACAACATCTTCTGAATTCTAGGTTGTTTCTTCTACATGCTCAAAGTTTGGCAAAGCAATTAAGTCTGAATTGCTGAACAGCTGAGGTTGCAGAGCTGTGCAGCCAATCAAGTGTTCAGAAGAGACATTCAGGATTGCTCTTTGCCATAGGATGATACATGCTTATTGGGAATATGCAGTTTTTATTCCTACAACATGGTTGTTGGTGAGTAGAGATTTTAGGAATTAACTCATTCCAAACTGTGTATTAAGTTGAACATTGCCTTATTACACTGTGTTGAAGATTTGAAAACAAGACTTCCATTTTCTTTGACAGGACATATATCCATACATATAAATGGACGCCTACTCGTTATATCAGTTTCTAAATATTCTACTGCTGTTGTTAGCTGAATGACCCCTCAGGGCACACTGAGAATGAGTTTCTGAGCCATGGCAACATGACAGCGTTTATCTGCTTTCAATGCTTCTTAGGAAGAATTTTAGATACTTGGACCTGATAGGCCCACAGGTGTCCCTGGTAAATATCTACTTGAAAATAGTTCGGCGTTTCTTCTACACATTTGAAGCTTGACAAAGCAATTCAGTTTAAATTGCTGCACAGTTGGAGTTGCAGAGCTCTGCAGCACTTCCACACATTCAGACAAGGCATTCAGTTTTGCTTTTCCCCATAGGAGGATACCTGCTTATTGGAAACATCTGCTTCTCATTCCTGCAACGTGGGTATTCGTGAGTAGTGTTTTTAGGCATTCACTCATTTCAACCTGCTGAGTAATTTGAAACTTGCCTTATTGCACTGTGTAGGAGATTTGAGAATAGGACTTCTGTTTTCTTTGACACAGCCTATGTCCATACATATATATGGACAAGGACTGGAAATATCAGCTTCTAAATACTCGATGGTTGGGGTTACCAAAAGACCTCTGCCGGGGCACACTGAGAATGAGTTTCTCAATTATGAAACATAACAGCATTTTTCTGCTTTCAATGGTTCTTAGGAAGAATGGCAGATTCTTTGACCCGAGGCCCACAGGAGCTCCCAGTTAATATCTGCTTCTGAATTCTACTTGGTTTCTCCTACACTCTTGAAATTTGGCAAAGCAACTCAAGTTCAAGTTGCTGAAAAATTGGTGTTGCAGAGTTTGCAGCATTTGCAAGTGTTCAGATGAGACATTCAATTTTTCTTTTCCCCATGGGACAATACCTGCATATTGGAAACATCTGCTTCTCCTTCCTGCAATGTGGGTATTCGTGAGTAGAGCTTTTGGGAATTCATTCAGTTCACCCTGATGAGTAAGTTGAACCTCTCCTTATTCCACGGAGTGGAAGATTTGAGAACAACATGTCCGTTTTCTTTGATGCGTCCTATGTCCATATATATCTATGGACAAAGACTGGAAATATCAGCTTCTAAATATTCCAAGGTTGGGATTAGCCAAATGACCTCTTCCAAGAACACTGAGAATATGTTTCTGAACCATGACACCATGACACGATTTCCCTACTTTCAATGATTCTTAGGAAGAATTCCAGATTCTTAGACCCGATAGTCTCACAGGTGCTCTCGGTTAATATCTGCTTCTCAACTCTAAGTGGCTTCTTCTATGTGCTCAAAGCTTGGCACAGATATTCAGTTTCAATTGCTGAACAGTTGGAGTTGCAGAGCTCTGCAGCCATTGAAAGTGTTTAGACGAGACATTCAGTTTTGCTCTTTGCCATAGGACGATATATGCTTATTGGGAATGCCTACTTTTTGTTCCTACAATATGGCTGTTGGTGAGTAGAGCTTTTAGGAATTAACTCACTTCAAACTGCAGCGTAAGTTGAACCTTGACTTATTGCACTGTGTTGAAGATTTAATAAGACTTCCATTTTCTTTTACTGACATATATCCATACATATGTATGGACATCCATTGGAAATATCAGCCTGTAAATACTCCATGGTTGAGGTTAGCCAAATGTCCTCTGCCGGGCACACTGAGAATGAGTTTCTGAACCATGGCAACATAACAGCATTTCTCTGCTTTCAATGGTTCTTAGGAAGAATGGCAGATTCTTGGACTAGTTAGGCCCTCAGGTGCTCCTGGTTAATATCTTCTTCTGAATTCTAGTTGCTTCCTTCTACAAGTTCAAAGTTTGGCAAAGCAGTTCAGTTGGAATTGCTAAACAGTTGGTGTTGGAGAGCTCTGCAGCCATTGCAAGTGTTCAGACGATAAATTCAGGTGTGTTTTTCACCATAGGAAGATATGTGCTCATTGGGAATCTCTGATTCCTGTTCCTACAATGTGGCTGTTGTTAAGTAGAGCTTTTAAGAATTAACTCATTTCAAACTGTTGTTGATCCTTGACTTGTTGCACTGTGTTGAAGATTTGAGAACAAGACTTCCATTTTCTTTCACTGACATATATCCATATGTATGTATGGAAGCAGACTGGAAATATCAGCTTCTAAATCCTACACCGTTGATATTAGCCAAATGACCTCTGCTAGACACAGTGGGAATGAGTTTCTGAGTCATGGCAACATAACAGCATTTCTCTGCTTTCAATACTTCTTAGGAAGAATTGCAGATTCTTGAACCCGGTAGGCCACAGGTGCTCCTGGTTAATATCTACTTCTGAATACTACAGCATTTCTTCTACACGTTTGAACTTAGGTAATACAATTCAGTTTGAATTGCTGAACAGTTGGAGTTGCAGAGCTCTGCAGCAGTTGGAAGCATTCAGATGAGGCATTCAGTTTTGCTTTTCCCCATAGGAGGATACCTGGTTATTGGAAACATCTGCTTCTCATTCCTGCAACTTGGACATTCGTGAGTAGTACTTTTAGAAACTAACTGAGTCCATCCTGTTGAGAAATTGTATCTGGTCTTATTGCACAGTATTGAAGATTTGAGAACAAGACTTCCATTTTCTTTGATGCGACCTATGTCCATACATATGTATGGACAAGGACTGGAAATACCAGCTTCTAAATACTCCATGGTTGGGGTTAGCCAAATGACCTCGGATGGGCACACTGAGATTATTTTTGTAAATCATGGCAACATAACATTATTTCTCTGCTTTCAATGGTTCTTAGGAAGAATGGCAGATTTTTTTAATAAGTTTTTTTTTACTGTGAAAATACCAGATAGAGGGGTTACAATTACATGAGCAAGTTAACAAGTACATTTATTATCAAGCATTGTTGCCTCCTTCTTTATTTTCCCCCTACAATCCCTGCCATCCCATCTCCATATCTACACACACTCCCCCTCCCCCAGCCAAACTTGTAAAGTTAGTTTTTCAAAATAGCATTTTGTATATCTCATTGTTGCAATAGGTCCACCTGTACCTCTATTCAAACAATTTCTTTTTTTCCATTCCCCTCCCCAAATTACACCAATCTCAAATACAGTGAAAACGGGGATTATACTGTGGGGGAGGGACATACAAAGCAACAAATCAATCACCTTACAAATATGTTAGAAACAATAGAACGAAAGAAAAAACCACTTGTGTCCTTATCATGGGGTTGATTTCGCCTAGCATCATGTTATCTGACCTTTTCTGCTTGTCTCAGACATATATTGGTTATTGTAAATAAGGGAAATCGTGGGACTTATGTTTCTTTGGGCCTGGCTTACTTCACTTAATATAATTTTTTTCCAAGTGTTTCCATTCCCTAACAAATAGGGCAATGTCATTCTTTCTGATGGAGGCATGGAATTCCATTGTGTATATATACCACATTTCTTGAAAGAATGGCAGATTCTTGGATACAGTAGGCTCAAGGTGCTCCCGGTTTATATCAGCTTCTGAATTCTACGTGGTTTCTCCTACATTCTTGGAGTTTGGCAAAGTAACTCAGTTTGAGTTGCTGAACAATTGGAGTTGCAGAGGTCTGCAGCAGTTGCAAACTATCAGACAAGACATTCAGGTTGCTTTTCCCCATAGGACAATACATTCTTATTGACAATATCTGCTTCTAGTTCCTACAACTTGTCTATTGGTGAGTAGACCTTTTAGGAATTCACTCATCTATACCTACTGAGGAATTTGAACTTTGTCTTATTGTACTGTGTTGAAGATTTGAGAATAAGATTTCCATTTTCTTTGACATGACCTATGTCAATAACTATGAATGGACACCAACTGGAAATATCAGCATCTAAATATTCCACCATTGTTGTTAGCAGAATGACCTCTGCCGGGCACACTGAGAATGAATTTCTTTTTTTTTTTTTTGAGAATGAATTTCTGAGCCATGGCAGCATGACAGCATTTCTCTTCTTTCAATGCTTCTTAGGAAGAATTGCAGATTATTGTACCAATAGGCCCAAAGGTGCTCCCAGTTAACAACATCTTCTGAATTCTAGGCTTTTTTATTCTACATGCTAAAAGTTTGGCAAAGCAATTCAGTTTGAATTGCTGAACAGTTGGAGTTGCAGAGCTATGCAGCAGTTCCAAGCATTCAGACCAGGCATTCAGTTTTGCTTTTCCCCGTAGGAGGATACCTGCTTATTGGAAATATCTGCTTCTCATTCCTGCAATGAAGGTATTCCTGAGAAGAGCTTTTAGGCATTCACTCAGTTCATCCTGGTCAGTAAGTGAACCTTGTCTTATTGGGCAGTGTTGAAGATTTGAGAACAAGACTTCTGTTTTCTTTGATGAGGCCTATGTCCATACAAAAGTATAGTCGCTGACTGAAAATACCAGTTTCTAAATAGCCCCAGGTTGGGGTTAGCCAAATGAGCTCTGCCAGGCACACTGAGAATGTGTTTCTGAGCCATGGCAATATAACAGCATTTCTCTTCTTTCAATGCTTCTTAGGAAGAATTCCAGATTCTTGGACCTGGTAGGCCCAGGTTAATATCTGCTCACGGTTAATATCTGCCTCTGAATTCTATGTGGTTTCTTCTACCCACTTGAAGTTTGGCAAAGCAACTCAGTTTGAGTTGCTGAACAATTGGAGTTTCAGAGTTCTGCAGCGGTTGCAAGCATTTAGATGAGTCATTCAGTTTTGCTTTTCCCCATGGGAAGATACCTGCTTATTGGAAACATCTGCTTCTCTGTCCTACAACTTGGGTATTCATGAGTAAAGCTTGTAGGCATTAAGCCTGCTAAGTTGAACCTTGCCTTATTGCACAGGGTTGAATATTTGAAAACAACACTTCTGTTTTCTTTGACGCGACCTATGTCCATACATATGTTTGACTGTGCATTGGAAATATCAGCTTCTAAATCCTCCACCATTGTTGTTAGCCAAATGACCTCTGCAGGACACACTGAGAATAAGTTTCTGAGCCATTGCAACATAACAGTATTTCTTTGTTTTCAATGCTTCTTAGGAAGAATTGCAGATTCTTGGTAGCAATAGGCCCACAGGTGTTCCCGATAAATATCGACTTCTCAATACTATGATATTTCTTCTACTTGTTTGAAATTTGACAAAGCAATTCAGTTTGAATTGCTGAACAGTTGGAGTTGCAGAGCTCTGCAGCATTTCCAAGCATTAGATCAGCATTCAGTTTTGCTTTACGCATAAGAAGATACCTGATTATAGGAAACCTCTGCTTCTTGTTCCTGCAATGTGGATATTCGTGAGTAGAGCTTTTAGCCATTCACTCAGTTCACCCTGCTGAGTAATTTGAACTTTGCCTTATTATACTGTGTTGAAGAATTGAGAAGACTTCTGTTTTCTTTCACGGACCTATGTCCATTCCTATGCATGGATGTGGACTGGATATATCAGCTTCTAAGTCCTCCACTGTTGTTGTTAGCCAAATGACCTCTGCCAGACATACTGAGAATGAGTTTGAGCCCTCACAACATAACAGCATTTTTCTGCTTTTAATACCTCTTAGGAAGAATTTCAGATTCTTGAACCCGGTAAGCCACAAATACTCCTGGTTAATATCTGCTTTTGAATTCTGCGTGGTTTCTCCAACATGCTTGAAGTTTTGCAAAATAACTCAGTTTGGGTTGCTGAACAATTGGAGTTGCCGAGCTCTGCAGCAGTTGCAAACATTCAGATGAGGCATTCAAGTTTTCTTTTCCCATAAGACAATATATGCTTATTGGCAATATCTGCTTCTTGTGTCTACAACTTGTCTATTGGTGCATAGAGCTTTTAGGCATTCACCCATTTCAACATGATGAGCAATTGGAACCTTGCTTAATTCACTGTGTTGAAGATTTGTGAACAAGCCTTCTGTATTTTTTTTCACTGACATTTGTCCATACATATGTATGGACTTGGACTGGAAATATCAGCTTCTAAACCCTCCGTCCTTGTTGTTAGCTGAATGAACTCTACAGGACAAACTAAGGATGAGTTTCTGAGCTATCGCAATATAACAGCATTTCTCTGCTTTCAATACTTCTTAGGAAGAATTGCAAGTTCTTGGACCCAGTAGTCCACAGGTGCTCTCAATTAATGTCTAGTTCTGAATACTATGATGTTTCTTCTATGTTTGAAGTTTGGCAAAGAAATTCAGTTTGAATTGCTGAACATTTGGAGTTGCAGAGCTCTGCAGTGGTTTTAAGCATTCAAAGGAGGCATTCAGTTTTGAATTTCCCCATAGGACAATACCTGCTTATTGGAAATATCTACTTCTCGTTCCTGCAACGTGGGTATTCGAGAGTAGTGTTTTCAGGCATTCATTCATTTCAACCTGCTGAGTAATGTGAACCTCACCTTATTACACTTTGCTGAAGATTTGAGAATAAGACTTCTGTTTTCTTTGATGTGACCTATATCTATTCATATGTATGGACAGGGACTGGAAATATCAGCTTCTAAATCCTCCACCATTGTTTTTAGTCTAATGACCTCTGATGGACACACTGAGAATGAGTTTCTGAGCCATCCCAACATAACAGCATTTTTCTGTTTTCAATGCTTCATATAAAGAATTGCAGATTCTTGGATTGGTTAGTCCCACAGGTGCTCCTGGTAATATCTACTTCTGAATACTATGATGTTTCTTCTACACATTTGAAGTTTGGCAAAGCAAGTCATTTTGAATTGCTGAACAATTGGAGTTGGAGAGCTCTGCAACGGTTGTAAGCATTCAGAAGAGGCATTAAGTTTTACTATTCCCTCCTAGAACATTAACTGCTTATTGGAAACATCTGCTTCTCGCTCCTGCAATGTGGATTTTCATGAGTAGAGTTTTGGCATTCACTGAGTTCATCTTGTTGTAATTGAACCTCGTCTTATTGCAGTGTTGAAGATTTGAGAAAAAAAAACTTCTATTTTCTTTGATGTGACCTATGTCCATACATAAGAATGATGCCTACTGGAAATATCAGCTTCTAAACATTCCACCCTTGTTGTTACCCGAATGACCTCTGCTGGGCCTAAGAATGCATTTTGGAGCCATGGCAACCTGACAGCATTTCCCTGCTTTCAATGCTTCTTAGGAACAACTGCAGATTCTTGGACCTGATAGGCCCACAGGTGCTCCCTGTTAATATGTGCTTCTGAATTCTAGGTGGTTTCTTTTACATGTGCAAAGTTTGGCAAATCAATTCACTATGAATTGCTGAACAGTTGGGATTGCAGAGCTCTGCATCTGATGCAAGTGTGCAGATGAGACACAGATTTGCTCTTCACCATAGGACAATACAGGCTTATTGGAAATATCCACTTCTTGTTCCTACAACATGGCTGTTGGTGAGAAGAGCTTTTAGGAATTAACTCATTTCAAACTGCAGAGAAAGTTGAATCTCGACTTATTGCATCATGTTGACAATTTGTGAACAAGACTTCCATTTTCTTTCAAGACCTATGTCCATACCTATGTATAGACACGGACTGTAAATATCAGCTTCTAAATCCTCCATGGTTGTTGTTAGCCAAATGACCTCTGCAGGACACACTGAGAATGAGTTTCTGAGCCATGCCAACATGACAGCCTTACTCAGCTTTCAATAGTTCTTAGGAAGAATTGAAATTTCCTGGACTATATAGGCCCACAGGTGCTACTGGTTAGTAGCTGCTTCTGAATTCTATGTGTTTTCTTCTACCCACTTGAAGTTTAGCAAAACAATTCAGTTTGAATTGCTGAACAGTTGGAGTTGCACACCTTTGCAGCTGTTCCAAGCATTCACACGAGGCATTCAGTTTTGCTTTTCCTCATAGGACAATACTTGCTTATTGTAAACATCTGCTTCTGGATCCTGCTACGTGGATATTGCTGAGTAGAGGTTTTAGGCATTCACTGAGTTCATCCTGTTGAATAATTGAACTTCGTCTTATTGCAGAGTATTGAAGAATTGAGAACAAGACTTCCATTTTCTTTGACTTGATGTGTGTCCATAAATATGTATTGACAAGAACTGGAAATATCAGCTTCTAAAAACTCCACGGTTTGGATTAGCCAAATGACCTCGGCGGGGCACATGGAGAATGTGTTTCTAAACCATGGCAACATAACAGCATTTCTCTGTTTTCAATGGTTCTTAGGAAGAAAGGCAGATTCTTAACCTTATAGGCCCACGGTGCTAATGGTAAATATCTTCTAATGAACTGTATGTGGTTTCTCCTACATGCATGAAGTTTCGCCTAGCAACTCAGTTTGAGTTGTTGAAAAGTTGGAGTTGCAGAGCTCTGCAGAGGTTGCAAAAGTTCAGATGAGGCATTCAGTTTTGTTTTCCCCAGTAGAGGACACATGTTTATTGGAAACATCTGCTTCACGTTCCTGCAATGTGGGTATTGGTGAGTAGAGCTTTTAGCCATTCACTCACTTCACGCTGCTGAGTAAGTTGAAACTCACCTTATTGCAAAAGGTTGAAGATTTGAAAACAACACTTCCCTTGTCTTTGATTCGACCTATGTCCATACATATGAATGGACGATGACTGGAAATATCAGCTTCTAAATATTCCACCATTGTTAGCTGAATGTCCTCTGCTGGGCACACTGTGATTGAGTTTCTGAGCCATGGCAACATGACAGCATTTCCCTACTTTCAATGCTTCTTAGGAAGAACTGTAGATTCTTGGAACAGGTAGGCCACAGGTGTTCCCGGTTAATATCTACTTCTGAATACTAAGGGGTTTCTTCTACACGTTTGAAGTTTGGCAAAGAAATTCAGTTTGAATTGCTGAACAGTTGGGGTTGCAGAGCTCTCTAGTGGTTACAAGCGTTCAGATGAGGCATTCAGTTTTGCTATTCCCCATAGGAGGATACCTGCTTATTGGACATCTGCTTCTCATTGCTGCAAAGTGGGTATTTGTGAGTAGAGCTTTTAGGCATTCACTCAGTTCACCCTGCTAAGTTGAACCTATCCTTATTGCACAGGGTTGAATATTTGAAAACAGCACTAAAGTTTTCTGTAATAGTTCCTATATCCATACACATGTATGGACAAAGACTGTAAATATCAGCTTCTAAATACTCCGCAGTTGGGCTTAGCCAAATGACCTCTGCTGGGCACACTGAGAATGTGCCCAAGGCAATATGACAGCATTTATCTACTTTTAATGGTTCTTAGGAAGAAGGGCAGATTCTTGGATGGGGTAGGCCCACAAGTGTTCCCGGATAATATCTGCTTCTGAATTCTATGTGGTTTCTTCTACCCACTCGATGTTTGGCAAAGAAACTCAGTTTGAATGGCTGAACAATTGCATTTGCAGAGCACTGCAGTGTTTGCAAGTGTTCAGATGAGGCATTGAGGATTGCTTTTCCCAATGGGACAATACAAGCTTATTGGGAATATCTACTTCTGGTTCCTACATCTTGTCTATTGGTGAGTAGAGCTTTTAGGCATTCAATCATTACAACCTGCTTAGTAATTTGAACCTCACCTTATTACAAAGGGTTGAAGATTTGAAAAAAACTAACTGTTCCATGTTCTTTGACAAGACCTATGTCCGTAATTATGTATGCACATGGACTGGAAATATCAGCTTCTAAATACTCCATGGTTGGGCTTAGCCAAATAACCTCTGCCGGGCACACTGAGAATGTGATTCTGAACCATGTCTACATAACAGCATTTCTCTCCTTTTAATGGTTCTTAGAAAGAAAGGCAGATTCTTGGAAAGAGTAGGCCCACAAGTGTTCACAGATAATACCTGCTTCTGAATTCTATGTGGTCCCTTCTACCCACTTGAAGTTTGGCAAAGCAATTCAGTTTAAATTGCTGCACAGTGGGAGTTGCAGAGTACTGCAGCCATTGCAAGTGTTCAGACGAGACTTTCAGGTTTTCTTTTTGCCTGGTTCTTATTCCTACAACATGGCAGTTGGTGAGTAGAACTTTTAGGAGTTAACTCATGTCAGACTGCGGAGTAAGTTCAACCTTGACTTATTGCACTCTATTGAAGATCAGAGAAAAAGACTTATGTTTTCTTGCACAGACCTATGTCCATACATATATGTATGTACAAGGACTGGAAATATCACCTTCTAAATACTCCATGGTTGGGGTTAGCCAAATGACCTCTGCCAGGCATACTGAGAATGTGTTTCTGAACCATCTCAACATAACAGCATTTCTCAGCTTTCAATGGTTCTTAGGAAGAATTGCATATTCTTGTACACAGTAGGCCCACAGGTGTTCCCGGTTAATATCTGCTTCTGAATTCTGCGTGGTTTCCCCTACACGCTTTAAGTTTGGCAAAGCAACTGAGTTGAGGTGCTGAACAATTGGAATTGCAGAGCTCTGTAGTGATTGCAAGCATTCAGATGAGGCATTCAGGTTTGCTTTTCCCGATAGGACAATATATGCTTATTGGGAATATCAGCTTCTGTTTCCTACCACTTGCCTATTGTTGAGTAGAGCTTTTTGGCATTCATTCATTTCAAATTGCTGAATAATTTATTTATTTATTATTATTATTATTATTTTTATTGTGAGAATACTGTACAGAGGAGTTACCTCCCATTATTACACTGTGTTGAAGATTTGAGAAAAACATTTCCGTTTTCTTTGACTTGACCTATGTCCATACATATGTATAGACAAGGACTGGAAATATCAGCCTCTAAATAATCCACAGTTGGGGTTAGCCAAATGACCTCTGCCAGGCACACTGAGAATGTGTTTCTGAACCATGGCAACATAACAGCATTTCTCTGCTTTCAATGGTTCTTAGGAAGACTGGCACATTCTTGGACATGGTAGGCCCACAGGTGTTCCCTGTTAATATCTGCTTCTGAATTCTGTGTGGTTTCTCCTACATGCTTGAAGTTTGGCAAAGCAACTGAGTTTCAAATGCTGAACAATTGGAGTTGCAAAGCTTTGCTGTGGTTGCAAGTGTTCAGAGGAGCCATTCCATTTTGCTTTTCCCCATGGAAGGATACCTGCTTGTTGGAAACATCTGCTTCTCATTCCTGCAATGTGGGTATTCGTGTGTAGAGTTTTTTGGCATTCACTCCGTTCACCCTTATAAGTAAATTGAACCTTGCCTCATTGCAAAGTGTTGAAGATTTGAGAACAAGACTTCCATTTTCTTTGACACAACCTATGTCCATACATATGTATGGATGCTGACTGGAAATATCAGCTTCTAAATAATCCATGGTTGGAGTTAGCAAAATGATCTCTGCTGGGCATACTGAGAATGTGTGTCTGAGCCATCACAACATAACAGCATTTCACTGCTTTCCAAGCTTCTTAGGAAGAATTCCAGATTCTTGCACATGGTAGCCCCACAGGGATTTTGGGTTAATATCTGCTTCTGAATTCTATGTGGTTTCTTCTACATGCTTGAAGTTTGGCAAAGCTACTCAGTTTGAGTTGCTGCACAATTGCACTTGCAGAGCTGTGCAGCCTTTGCAAGCATTCAGAGGAGGCACTCAGGTATGCTTTTTGCCATAAAACAATACATGCTTCTTGAGAATATCCGTTTCTGGTTCCTACAATTTGTCTGGTGGTAAGTACAGCGTTTAGGAATTCACTCCTTTCAACCTGTTGAGTATTTTGAACCTCACCTTATTACACTGTGTTGAAGATTTGAAAACAAGACTTCTGTTTTCTTTGATGCAACCTATGTCCATATATATGAGTGGATGCCGAATGTAACTATCAGCTTCTAAATTTTCCATCTTTGTTGTTAACAGAATGACCTCTGCCAGGCACACTGTGAATGTGTTTCTGAGCCATGGCAACATAATAGCATTTCCCTGCTTACAATGCTTATTGAGAAGAAATCCAGACTCATGAACCTGGTAGGCCCACAAGTGCTCTGTTTCTGAATTCTTCTACCTACTTCTTCTACCCACTTGAAGTTTGGCAAAGCAATTCAATTTGAATTGCTGAACAAGTAGACTTGCCCAGCTCTGCGACAGTTGCACACATTCAGATGAGGGATTAAGGTTTGTTTTTCCCCATAGGACAATACATGCTTATTGGGAATATCTGCTTCTGGATCCTACACCTTGTCTATTGGTGAGTAGAGCTTTTAGGCATTCACTCATTTCAAACTTCTGAGTAATTTGAACTTTGCCTGTTATACTGTGTTGAAGATTTGAGCACAAGACTTCCATTTTCTTTAATGCAAACTATGTCCATACCTATGAATGGACACCAACTGGAAATATCAGCTTCTAAATATTCCACTGTTGGTTTTAGCCAAATGACCTCTGCCGGGCACACTCCGAATGAGTTTCTGAGCCATGGCAACATGACAGCATTTCTCTTCTTTCAATGCTTCTTAGGAAGAATTGCAGATTCTTGGACCCTGTAGACCACAAGTGCTCCTGGTTAATATCTACTTCTGAATATTACGGCGTTTTTTCTACATGTTTGAAGTTTGGCAAAGAAATTCAGTTTGAATTGCTGAACAGTTGGAGTTGCAGAGCTCTGCAGTGGTTGCGGATGAGGCATTCAATTTTGTTTTTCCCCATAGGAGGATACCTTCTTATTGGAAACATATGCTTCTGTAGAGAGCTGCGAGAGGCCGCACCTGGAAGATGGCGCCGGCTTCCGCCCTCCGCTTTCCCGATGGTGAGTGCTCTCTGTGGTAAACAACTCCTTATATGGCTAAGGCAAAGAATCTGGCTTGCTTCCGCGCACCTGGACCTAATTGGTGGTTCCCACGTGGCGTATCAGGGTTGGCTACCCAGCGGGTACTTAAGGCTGTGGGGAATTCTCCCCGGGGTTGGGGTCAGAAGATTGCTCAAAGGTCCTGAATAAACTGCAGAGAGAAGAGTTCGGTGTCGAGTCTTCCTTGCTGGTCGAGGCAGTCATGACATGCTTCTCTTTCTTGCTCGTGGGTATTTGTGAGTAGAGCTTTTAGGCATTCACACAGTTCACCCTGTTGAGTAAGTTGAACCTCTCCATATTGCACAGAGTTGAAGATTTGAAAACCCTACTTCCATTTTCTTTGACACCATCTATTTCCATACACATAAATGGATGCCAACTGGAAATATCAGCATCTAAATACTCCACGGTTGGGGTTAGCCTAATGACCTTTGCCGGTACACTGAGAGCGTTTCTGAACCATGGAAAAATAACAGCATTTCTATGCTTTCAAGGCTTCTTAGGAAGAATGGCAAATTATTGGACGTGGTAGGCCCACAAGTGTTCCCGGATTACATCTGCTTCTGAATTCCACGTGGTTTATTCTACCCACTTGAAGTTTGGCAAAGCAATTCAATTTGAATTACTGAAGAAGTTGAGTTGCAGAGCTCTGCAGCGGTTGCAAGCATTCAGATGAAGTATTTAGTTTTGCTTTTGCACGTAAGAAGATACCTACTCATTTGAAACATCTGCTTCTCTTTCCTGCAACTTGGGTATTTGTGAGTAGAGTTTTTAGGCATTCACTCAGTTCACCCTGCTGAGTAAGTTGAACCTTGCCTCATTTCACACAGTTAAAATTTGAAAACAACACTTCTGTTTACTTTGATGGGACCTATGTCCATACGTATGTATGGACGAGGACTGGAAATATCAGCTTCTAAATATTCCACTGTTGGGTTCAAACAAATTACCCCTGCTGGGCAAACTGAGAATGTGTTTCTGAACCATGCCAACATAACAGCATTTCTCTGCTTTTAATGGTTCTTAGGAAGAAGGGCATATTCTTGGAAGAGGTAGGCACACAATGTTCCCGGATAATATCTGCTTCTGTATTCTAGGTGGTTTCTTGTACCCACTTGAAGTTTGGCAAAGCAATTCAATTTGAATTGCTGAGCAGGTGGACTTGCCCAGTTCTGCAGCAGTTGGCAAGTGTTCAGATGAGGGATTAATGTTTGCTTTTCCCCATAGGACAATACAGGCTTATTGGGAATATCCATTTCTGGTTCCTTCATCTTGTCTATTGGTGAGTAGAGCTTTTAGGCATTCACTCATCTAAACCTACTGAGTAATTTGATCCTCACTTTATTACACTGTGTTGAAGATTTGAGAAAAAACTTGCATTTACTTTGATGCAAACTATGTCCATACACAAGATTGGACGCCAACTGGAAATATCAACTTCTAAATATTCCACTGTTGTTAGCTGAATGAACTCTGCAGGGCACACTCCAAATGAGTTTCTGAACCATGCAAACATGAGAGCATTTCTCTGCTTTCAATGCTTCTTAGGAAGAATTGTAGATTCTTGGACTTGGTAGCTCACAGGTGTTCCTGGTTAATATCTACTTCTGAATATCACGGCGTTTTTTTTCTACCCACTTGAAGTTTGGCAAAGCAATTCAATTTGAATTGCTGAACAATTGGAATTGCAGAGCTCTGCAGTGGCTGCAAGCATTCAGATGAGGCATTCTGGTTTTTTTTTTCCCCATAGGAGGATATCTGCTTATTGGAAACATCTTCTCATTCCTGGGATGTGGGCATTCATGAGTAGAGCTTTTAGGCATTCACTCAGTTTACCCTGTTGAGTAAGTTAAACTTCACATTATTTCACAGGATTGAAGATGTAAAAACAACTCCATTTTTTTTGACACGACCTGTGTCCACACATATGTAAGGACAAGGAATGGAAATATCAGTCCCTAAATACTCCACGGTTGGGGTTAGACAAATGATCTCTGCTGGGAACACTGAGAATGAGTTTCTGAATCAAAGCAACATAACAGCATTTCTCTGCTTTCTATGACTCTTAGGAAGAAGGGCACAATCTCGGACACAGTATGCCCACAGGTGCTCCCAGTTAATATCTGCTTCTAATTTCTACATGGTTTACTTTATCCACATGAATTTTGGCAAAGCAATTCAATTTCAATTGATGAACAAATTGGGTTGCAGAGCTCTACAGGGGTTGCAAGCATTCAGATGAGGCATTCATTTTTGCTTTTCCCCAGTAGAGGACACCTGCTTATTGGAAACATCTGCTTCTCGTTCCTGCAATGTGGGTATTCGTGAGTAGAGCTTTTAGGCATTCACTCAGTTCACCCTGCTAAGTAGGTTGAACCTTGCCTTATTGCACAGGGTTCAAGAATTGAAAACAATTCTGTTTTCTTTGACATGACCTATGTCCATACATATGTATGGACAAGGACTGAAAATATCAGCCTCTAAATACTCCACAGTTGGGATTAGCCTAATAACTTCTGCTGGGTACACTGAGAACGTTTCTGAACCATGGAAAAATAACAGCATTATTATGCTTTCAATGCTTCTTAGGAAGAATGGCAGATTCTTGGACCCGATAGGCCCACAGGTGTTCCCAGTTAATATCTGCTTCTGAATTCTACCTGATTGCTTCTGCACCCCTGAAGTTTGGCAAAGTATCTCAGTTTGAATTACTTAATAATTGCAATTGCAGAGCTCCCCAGTGATTGCAAGCATTCAGATGAGGCATTCAGGAATGCTTATCCCCTTAGGACAATACATGCTTATTGGGAATATTCTCTTCTAATTACTACAACCTGTGTATTGGTGAGTAGAGGTTTTGGGTATTCACTCAGTTCAACCTGCAGAATAAGTTGAACCTGGCTATATTGCACTGTGATGAATATTAGAACATGACTTCCATTTTCCTGGACATTACCTATGTCCATACATTTTTATAGAAGCCGACCAGAAATATCAGACTCTAAATACTCCACCATTGTTGTTAGCTGAATGACCTCTGCCCAGCACACTCAGAATGACTTTCTGAGCCATCACAACATATCAGCATTTCATTGACTTCAATGCTTCTTAGGAAGAATTCCAGATTCTTGCGCTGGATAGGCCCACCGATGTTCCAAATTAATATCTGCTTCTGAATTCTACATGGTTTCTTCTACACGCTTGAAATTTGGCAAAGCTACTCAGTTCGAATTGCTGCACAATTTCACTTGCAGAGCTCTGCAGCCGTTTCGAGCATTCAGACGAGGCATTCAGTTTAGCTTTTCACCATAGGACCATACGTGCTTCTTAGGAATACTGGCTTCTCGTTCCTACAACCTGCATATTTGTGATTGGAGCTTTTACCCATTCATATACTTCAACCTAAGGAGTAAGTTGAACCTCGACCTTATTGCACTGCATTGAAGATTTGATAACAACACTTCCATTTTTCTTGGCCGTGACCTATGTTCATTTATTTGTATGGACGGCAACTGGAAATATCAGCCTCTAAATACTCCACTATTGTTATTAGCCGAATGACCTCTGCCTGGCACACTCCGAACAAGTTTCTGAGCCATCGCTACATAACAACATTTCACTGCTTTAAATGCTTCTTAGGAAGAATTCCAGATTCTTGTACCAGTAGGCCCACAGGTTGATTCTGCTTCTGAATTCTATGTGGTTTCTTCTACACACTTGATATTTGGCAAAGCTACTCAGTTTGAATTGCTGCACAATTGCACTTGCAGAGATCTGCAGCCATTGCAAGCATTCAGATGAGGCATTCACTTTACTTTTCCCAATAAGACCATACATGCTTCTTGGGAATATCTGCTTCTCATCCTTACAACCCTTGTATTGGTGGTTAGAGCTTTTGCCCACTCCAACCTGAGAAGCACGTTGAACCCTGCCTTACTGCACTGTGTTGAAGATTTGAGAATAACATTTCTGTTTATGTTGACTCCACCTAAGTCCACTCATTTGTATGGACAGCAATTGGAAATATCAGCCTCTAAATACTCCAACGTTGTTGTTAGCTGAATGACCTCTGCTGGGCACACTCCGAATGAGGTTCTGAAGCAACACAACATAACAGCATTTCACTTCTTTCAAAGCTTCTTGGGAAGAATTCCAGATTCTTGAACCCAGTAGCCTCACAGATGTTCTGGGGTAATATCTGCTTCTGAATTCTATTTGGCAAAGCTACTCAGTTTGAATTTCTACACAATTGCACTTGCACACCTCTGCAGCCATTTCCAGCATTCACAAGAGGCTTTAGTTTAGATTTTCCCCATAGGAACATACATGCTTCTTGGGAATATTCCCTTCGCCTTCCTACAACCTGTTTATTTGTGGTTAGAGCTTTTACCCATTCACTCACTTCAACCTGAAGAAAAAGTTGAACCTCACCTTATTGCACTGCGTTGAAGATTTGATAACAAGACTTCCGTTTTCTTGGATGCGACCGATGTCCATTCATTTGTATGGACGATGACTGGAAATAGCACCCTCTAAATACTCCAGCGTTGCCGTTAGCCAAATGACCTCTGCTGAGGGCACTCCAAGTGAGTTTCTGAATCATCCCAACATAACAGCATTTCACTGCTTTCAAAGCTTCTTAGGAAGAATTCCAGATTCTTCCACACGGTAGTCCCACAGGTGTTCCAGGTTAATATCTGCTTCTGTATTCTACATGGTTTCTTCTACACACTTGAAGTTTGGCAAAGATACTCAGTTTGAATTGCTGCACAATTGCACTTGGAGAGCTCTGCAGCCATTACATGCATCGAGATGATCCGTTCTGTTTTGCTTTTCTCCATAGGACCATACATGCTTCTTGGGAATATTTCCTTCTCATTCTTACAACCAGTGTATTGGTGATTAGAGCTTTTACCCATTCATTCACTTCAGTCTGAGGAGCAAGTTGAAGCTTGCCTTATTGCACTTTGTTGAAGAATTGAGAATAAGACTTCCGTTTTCTTGGATGCGACCTATTTCTATTCATTTGTATGGACAGTGACTGGAATTATGAGCCTGTAAATACTACACCTTGTTGTTAGCTGAATGACCTCTGCTGGGAACACTCTGAATGAGTTTCTAAAACATGGCAACATACCAGCATTTGTTAGGAAGAATTCCAAATTATTGCACTTGGTAAGCTCACAGGTATTTTGGGTTAATATCTGCTTCTGAATTCTACGTGGTTTCTTTTACACACTTGAAGTTTGGCAAAGCTACTCAATTTGAATTGCTCTACAATTGCAGTTCCAGAGATCTGCAGCCATTACAAGCATTCAGACAAGGCATTCAGTTGAGCTTTTCCCCATAGGATGATACATGCTTCTCCTTCCTACAACCTGTGTATTTGTGATTAGAGCTTTTACCCCTTCATTCACTTCAACCTGAAGAGTAAGTTGAACCTCACATTATTGCACTGTGTTGAACTTTTGAGCACAAGACTTCTGTTTTCTTGGACACGACCTATGTAGATTCATATGTATGGATGGAGACTGGAAATATCTGCCTCTAAATACTCCACCTTTTTGGTTAGCCAAATGACATCTGCTGGGCACCCTCTGAAAGAGTTTCAGAGCCATCGCAACATAACAGCATTCAATTGCTTTCAAAGCTTCTTAGGAAGAATTCCAGATTCTTGCAACTGGTAGTCCCTCAGGTGTTCTGAGTTAATATCTGCCTCTGAATTCTGCGAGATTTCTTCTACACACTTGAAGTTTGGCAAAGCTACTCAGTTTGAATTGCTCCACAATTGCACTTGCAGAGCGCTGTAGCCATTGCATGCATACAGAAGAGGAATTCAGGTATTCTTTTCCGAAGAGGATGATACATGCTTCTTGGGAATATTTTCTTCCCTTCTTACAACCGGAGTATCAGTGATTAGATCTTTTACCCATTCACTCGCTCCAACCTGAGAAGCAAGATGAACCTTGCCTTATTGCACTGTGTTCAGGATTTGACAACCATACTTCCTTTTTCTTGGAAACAACCTGTGTCCATTCATTTGTATGGACGGCGACTGGAAATATCTGCCTCTAAGTACTCCACCGTGGTTGTTAGCTGAATGACTTCTGCCAGGCACACTCTGAATGAGTTTCTGAGACATTGCAACATATCACCATTTCAGTACTTTCAGTGCTTCTTAGGAAAGATTCGGTATTCTTGCACCCAGTACGCCCACAGGTGTTCTGGGTAAATGTCTGCTTCTGAATTCTACGTGGTTTCTTCTACATGCTTGAAGTTTGGCAAAGCTACTCAGTTTGAGTTGCTACACAATTGCACTTGCAGAACTCTGCAGCCATTGCATGCACTGAGATGAGGCATTCAGGTTGTCTTTTCCCCAGAGGACCATACATGCTTCTTGGGAATATTCACTTCTCATTTCTACAACCTGTGTATTTGTGATTAGAGCTTCTTCCCATCCACTCACTTCAACCATCGTAACATAACAGCATTTCACTGTTTTCAATGTTTTTTAGGAAGAATTCCAGATACTTGCACCCAGTAGCCTCACAGGTGTTCCGGGTTAATATCTGTTTATGAATTCTATGTGGTTTCTTATACACACTTGAAGTTTGGCGGAGCTACTCAGTTTGAATTGCTGCCCATTTCCACTTGCAGAGCTCTGCAGCCATCTGCATTCTGATGAGGCATTTAGTTGAGCTTTATCCCATAGGACCATACATGCTTCTTTGGAATATCCACTTCTCGTTCCTACAACCTGTATATTTGTGATTAGAGCCTTTACCCATTCACTCACTTCAAGCTGAGGAGGAAATTGAACCTCTCCATACTGCACTGTGTTGAAGATTTGAGAACAAGACTTCCGTTCTATTGGTCATGATCTATGTCCCTTCATTAGTATGGACGACGACTGGAAATACCTGCCTCTAAACAGTCCATCAGCATTGTTAGCAGAATGACCTTGGCCGGGCACACTCTGAGTGCGTTTCTGAGCCATCCCAACATAACAGAATTTCACTGCTTTCAATGCTTATTAGGAAGAATTACAGATTCTTGCACCCAGTAGGCTCAGAGGTGTTCCAGATTATTATCTGCTTCTGAATTCTACGTGGTTTGTTATACACGCTTGAAGTTTGGCAAAGGTACTCAGTTTGAATTGCTACACAATTGCACTTGCAGAGCTCTGCAGCCATTGAAAGCATTCAGACAAAGCATTCAGTTTAGCTTTTCCCCATAGGAGCATACATGCTTCTTGGGAATAGCTGCTTCTCATTCCTACAACCTGTGTATTTGTAATTACAGCTTTTACCCATTCACTCATTTCATCCTGAGGAGTAAGTTGAACCTTGCCTTATTGTACTGTGTTGAAGATTTGAGAACAATACTTCTATTTTCTTGGAAGTAACCTATGTCCATTCATTTGTATGGATGGCAACTGGAAATATCAGCCTCTAAATACTCCACCATTGTTTTTAGCCGAATGACCTCTGCCCGACACAGTTTCTGAGCCATCGCAACATAACAGCATTTCATTGTTTTCAATGCTTCTTAGGAAGATTCCAGATTCTTGCACCAGTGGTCCCACAGGTGTTCCGGGTTAATATCTTCTTCTGAATTCTCCGTAGTTTATTCTACATGCTTCAAGTTTTGCAGAGCTACTAAGTTTGAATTGCTGCACAATTACACTTGCATAGCTCTGCAGACGTTGCAAGCATTCACACCAGGCATTCAGTTTAACTTTTCCCCATAGGACCATACATGCTTCTTGGGAATATTCACTTCTCATTTCTACAACCTGTGTATTTGTGATTAGAGCTTCTTCCCATCCACTCACTTCAACCAGAGGAGTAAGTTGAACCTCACCTTATTGCACTGTGTTGAAGATTTGAGAACAAGACTTCCATTTTCTTTGACGCAACCTATATCTATTCATTTTTATGGACTATGCCTGGAAATATCAGCCTCTAAATACCTCACCCTTGTTAGCCGAATGACTTCTGCTGGGCACACTCCAAATGAGTTTCTGAGCCATCAAAACATTACAGCATTTCACTGATTTCAATGCTGTTTAGGAAGAATTCCAGATTTTTGCACCTGGTAGGCTCATAGGTGTTCCGGGTTAATATCTGCTGAATTCTACCTGGTTTCTTCTACATGCTTGAAATTTGGCAGGGCTAAATCAGTTTGAATAGCTGCACAATTATGCTTGCAGAACTCTGCAGCCATTGCAAGCATTCAGACGAGGCATTCAGTTTAGCTTTTCCCCATGGGATCATACATGCTTTTTGGGAATATCTGCTTCTCATTCCTACAACTTGATTATTTGTGATTAGAACTTTTACACATTCACGCACTTCAACCTGAGGAGTAAGTTGAACCTCGCCTTATTGCACTGTGTTGAAGATTTGAGAAAAATGCTTCCCTTTTCTTGGACGCGACCTAAGTCTATTCATTTGTATGCACGGCAACTGGAAATATCAGCCTCTAAATACTCCACCCTTGTTGTTAGCTGAATGATCTCTGCTGGACACACTCCTAATGAGTTTCTGAGCAATCACAACATAACAGCAGTTCAATGCTTTCAATTCTTCTTAGGAAGAATTCCAGAAACTTGCACCTGGTGGGCTCATAGATGTTCCGTGTTAATATCTGCTTCTGAATTCTGCCTGTTTTGTTATACACGCTTGAAGTTTGGCAAAGCTACTCAGTTTGAATCGCTGCACAATTGCACTTGCAGAGCTCTGCAGCCATTGCAAGCATTCAGAGGAGGCATTCAGTTAGGCTTTTCCCCATAGGCGCACACATGCTTCTTGGAGATATCCATTTCTCGTCCCTACAACTTGATTATTTCTGATTAGAGCTTTTACCCATTCACTCACTTCAACCTGAGGAGTAAGTTGAACCTCACCTTATTGTACTGTATTGAAGACTTGAGAACAAGACTTTCATTTTATTGGAAGCAGCCTATTACCATTCATTTGTATGGACTGCAACTGGAAATATCAGCCTCTAAATACTCCACCTTTGTTGTTAGCTGAATGACCTCTGCCTGGCACACTCCGAATGAGTTTCTGCGCTAAGGCAACACAACAGGATTTCACTGCTTTCAATGCATCTTAGGAAGAACTCCAGATTCTTGAACCGGGTGGGCTTACAGGTGTTCTGGGTTAATATCTGCTTCTGAATTCTCCGTAGTTTCTTCTACACACTTGAAGTTTGGCAGTGCTACTCAGTTTGAATTGCTGCACAATTGCACTTTCAGAGCTCTTCAGCAGTTGTAAGCATTCAGAGTAGGCTTTCATTTTAACTTTTCCCCATAGGAGGATACGTGCTACTTGGGAATATCTGCTTCTGGTCCCTACAACCTGTGCATTTGTGATTAGAGCTTTTAACCATTCACTCACTTCAACCTGAGGAGTAAGTTGAACCTTGCCTTATTGTATTGTATTGAAGATTTGAGAACAGCACTTCTATTTTCTTGGACGCTATCTATGTCTATTCATTTGTATGGACAGCGACTGGAAATATCAGCCACAAAATACTCCACGGTTGTTGTTAGCCAAATGACTGTTGCCGGGCACACTCGGAATGAGCCATTTTTGAGCCATTGCAACATAACAACATTTCATTAGTTTCATTGCTTCTTTGGAAGAATTCCAGATTTTTCCACCCAGTAGGCCCACACGGTTAATATCTGCTTCTGAATTCTACGTGGTTTCTTCTACATGCTTGAAATTTGGCAGAGCTACTCACTTTGAATAGCTGCACAATTGCACTTGCAGAGCTCTGCAGCTAATGCAAGCATTCAGACAAGGCATTCACTTTAGCTTTTCCCCATTTGACCATACATGCTTCTTGGGAATACCTGCTTCTTGTTCCTACAACCTGTGTATTTGTGATTAGAGCTTTTACACACTCACTCTCTTCAACCTGAAGATTAAGTTGAACCATGTCTTATTGTACTGTGTTGAAGATATGAGAATAAGACTTTTGTTTTCTTGGACGTGACCTATTTCTATTCATTTGTATGGACGGTGACTGGAATTATGAGCCTGTAAATACTGCACCTTGTTGTTAGCTGAATGACCTCGGTGGGCACACTCCGAATGGGTTTCTAAGCCATAGCAACACAACTGGATTGCACTGCTTTCAATGCTTCTTAGGACGAATTCCAGATTTTTGCACCTGACAGGATGACAGGTGTTCCAGGTTAATATCTGCTTCTAAATCCTATGTGGTTTCTTCTACACACCTGAAGTTTGGCAAAGTTACTCAGTTTGCATTTCTAAACGAATGGACCTGCAGAGCTCTGCAGTGGTTTCATGCATTCAGATGTGGTATTCAGTTTTGCTTGTCCCCAAAGGACGATAGCAGCTGACTGGGAATCTCTGCATCTTGTTCCTCCCCCCTGAGTACTGGTGATTAGAGCTTTTACCACTTCACTCATGTCAACCTGAGGAGTAATTGAACCTCTACTTATGGCACTGTGTTGAAGGTTTGAGAACCAGACTTCCGTTTATTTTGGACATGACCTATGGTCATACATTCCTATGGATGGCGACGGGAAATATTAGTCTCTAAATACTCCACCGTTGTTGTTAGCCGAATTACTTCTGCCAGGCACAATCAGAATGAGGTTCTGAGCCATGGCAACATAACAGCATTTCACTGCTTTTAAGGCTTCTAGGAAGATTTCCAGATTCTTGCAGCCAGTAGCCCACAGATGTTCCTGGTTAATATCTGCTTCTAAATCCTATGTGGTTTCTTCTACACACCTAAATGTTGGCAAAGTTAATCAGTTTGAATTGCTGAAGAATTGCACCTGCAGAGCTCTGCAGCACTTGCAAGTGTTCAGACGTGGCATTCAGTTTTGCTTGTCCCCATAGGACGATATGAGCTGATGGGAATATCTGCTTCTCATTCCTCCCACCTGAGTACTGGTGATTAGATCTTTAACACCTCAAATCACGTCAACCGAGGAGTCAGTTGAATCTCTACTTACGGCACTTTGTTGAAGGTTTGAAAACCAGACTTCCATTTTCCTGGAAGCGACCTATGGTCATCCATTCCTATGGATGGTGACTGGAAATATCAGGTACTAAATTCTCCACCGTTGTTGTTAGCGCAATGATCTCTACCACCTACACTCACAATGAGGTTCTGAGCCTTGGCAACATAAAAGCCTGTCACTCTTCAAGGCTTTTTACTAAGAATTCCAGATTCTTGCAGCCGGTAGGCCCACAGTTGTTCCGGGTAAATATCTGCTTCTAAATCCTATGTGGTTTCTTCTACACCCCTGAGGTTTGGCAAAGTTACTCAGTCAGCATTGGTGAACAATTTCACCTGCAGAGCTCTGCAGCAGTTGCAAGCATTCAGATGAGACATTCAGTTTTGCTTGTCCCTGTTGGACAATACTAGCTTACTGGGAATATCCGCTTCTCATCCTTCCCAACTGAGGATTGGTGATTAGTGCTTTTACCCCTTCACTCACATCAACCTGAGGAGTAAGATGAACCTCTACTTATGGCAGTGTGTTGAAGATTTCAGAAACAAACTAGTGTTTTCTTGGAAGTTACCTATGGCCATCCATTGCTATGGACAGCAACTGGAAATATCTGCCTCTAAATATTCCACCGTTGTTGTTAGCAGAATGACATCTGCCCCACACACTTAGAATGAGGTTCTGAGCCATGGCAACATAATACCATTTCCTGCTTTCAAGGCTTCTTAGCATAATTCCAGATTCTTCAGCCCTTTTGCCCACAAGTGTTCTGGGTAAATATCTGATTCTAAATCCTCCGTGGTTTCTTCTAATCAAGTGATGTTTGGCAAAGTTTCTCAGATTGCATTGCTGAACAATTGCACATGCAGAGCTCTGCAGCACTCACAAGCGTACAGAATTGGCATTCAGTTTTGCTTGTCCTGATAGGATGATACAATCTGATGGGAATATCTGCTTCTCATTTCTCCCACCTGAGTACTGGTGATTAGAGCTTTTACCCCTTCAGTCAAGTCTACCTGATGAGTAAGTGGAACCTCTACTTATGGCAATGTGTTGAAGATTTGAGAACCAGACTACAGTTTTTGGGGGAGAGTTCTATGGCCTTCTATTCTTAAGGATGGCGATTAAAATAATCAGCCTCTAAATACTCCACCATTGTTGTTAGCCAAATGAATTCTTCCCCACACACTCAGAATGAGGTTTTGAGCCATGGCAACATAAGAGCATTTCACTGCTTCGCAGGCTTCTTAGGAAGAATTCCAGATTCTTACAGCCAGTAGGCCCACTGGTGTTCCGGGTTAATATCTGCTTCTAAATCCTACATGGTTTCTTCTACACACCTGAAGTTTGGCAAAGTTATTCAGTTTGAATTGCTGAACAATAGCACCTGCAGAGCTCTGAAGCAGTTGCAAGCATTCTGAGGTGGCATTCAGTTTTCCTTGTCCCTGTAGGACGATACAAGTTGACTGGGTATATTGGCTTCTCATTCCTCCCACCTGAGTACTGGTGATTAGAGCTTTTACCCCTTCACTCAGGTAAACCTGAGAAGTAAGTTGAATTTCTATTTCTGGCACTGTGTTGAAGATTTGAGAACCAGACTTCCGTTTTCTTGGACGTGACCTATGGCCATCCCTTGCTATGGACGGTGACTGGAAATATCAGCCTCTAAATACTCCACTGTTCTTGTTAGCCGAATGACCTCTGCCAGGCACACTCAGAATGAGGTCCTGAGCCATGGCAACATAACAGCATTTCACTGCTTTCAAGGCTTCTTAGGAAGAACTTCAGATTCTTGCACCCGGTAGGCCCACAGCTGTTCTGGTTGAATATCTGCTTCTAAATCCTACATGCTTTCTTCTACACACCTAAAGTTTGACAAAGGTTCTCATTTAAAATTGTTGAACAATTGCACCTGCACAGCTCTGCAGTGGTTGCAAGCATTCAGATGAGGCATTCAGTTTTGTTTGTTCCTGAAGTACGATACAAACTGACTAGAGATATTGGTTTCTGATTCCTAAAACCAGTGTGCTGGTGATTAGAACTTTTGCCCATTAAGTCACTTGAACCTGAGCAGTAAGTTGAACCTCACATTATTGCACTGTGTTGAAATTTGAGAACCAGAATTCTGTTTTGTTGAACGTCATACATTCCTATGGAGGGTGACTGGAACTATCAGCCTCTAAATACTCCACGGTTCTTGTTAGCCAAATGACCTCTTCCAGGCATACTCAGAATGACATTCTGAGCCATGGCAACATAACAGCATTTCACTGCTTTCAAGGCTTCTTAGGAAGAAATCCAGATTTGTGAAGGTGGTAGGTCCACAGGTGTCCCAGGTTAATATCTGTTTCTAATTCATGCATGGTTTCTTCTACATACCTGAAGTTTAGCAAAGTTACTCAATTTGAATTGCTGAACAATTTCACCTGCAGAGCTCTTTAGTGGTTTCAAGCATTCAGGTCTGGCATTCAGTTTTCCTTGTTCCAATAGGACAATACCAGCTATCTGGGAATATCTGCTTCTGTTTCCTACAACCTGTAGGCTGGTGATTACAGCTTTCACCCCTTCACTCTCTTCAACCTGTGGAGTAAGTTGAACCACTATTAGTTGCACTGTGTTGAAGATTTGAAAACCAGACTTCCACTTTCTTGGAGGTGACTCATGGCCATACATTCCTATGGATGGCAAGTGGAAATATCAGCTTTTAAAAACTCCATAGTTGTTGTTAGCCAAATGACCTATGCCGGGCACACTCAGAATGAGGTTCTGAGCCATGCCAACATAACAGCATTTCACTGCTTTCAAGGCTTCTTAGACAGAATTCCATAATCATGTAGCTGGTAGGCCCACAGGTATTTGGGGTAAATACCTGCTTCTAAATCCTACGTGCTTTCTTCTACACACCTGAAGTTTGGCCAAGTTACTCAGTGAACAATTGCACTTGCAGACCTCTGCAGCAGTTACAAGCATTCTGACGTGGCATTCAGTTTTGCTTGTCCCTCTAGGTCAATACCAGCTCTCTGGGAATATCTGCTTCTCGGTCCTACAACCTGTGTGCTGGTGATTAGAGCTTTTACTCCTTCACTCAGTACAACCTGAGGAGTAATTTTAACCTCTCCTTATTGCACAGTGTTTAAGATTTGAGAATCAGACTTCTGTTTTCTTGGAAGCAACCTATGGCCATACATTCTTAAGGATGGCAACTGGAAATATCTGCCTCTAAAGATTCCACTGTTGTTTTTAGTTGAATGAGCTCTGCCGGGCACAATCAAAACTGCATTTTGAATGATGGCAGCATAACAGCATTTCATTACTTTCAAGACTTCTTAGGACGAACTCCAGATTCTTGCAGTCGGGAGGCCCACAGGTGTTTCTGGTTAATGTCTGTTTCTCAAGCCTACGTGGTGTTTTCTACACACCTGAAATTTGGTAAAGTTACTCAGTTTGATTTGCTGAACAATTGCACCTGCAGAGCTCTGCAGTGATTGCAAGCATTCAGAAGTGGCATTCAGTTTTGCTTGTTCCCTTAAGACATTACAAACTGGGAACATTGGCTTGTCGTTCCATCAAACTGTGGGCTGGTGATTAGAGTTTTAACCCCTTCAGTCACTTCAACCTGAGGAATAAAATGAACCTTGCCTTATTGCACTATGTTGATGATTTGAGAACCAGAATTCCCTCATCTGGGAAGCAACATATGGCCATACATTCGAATGGAACTCGACCTGAGATATCAGTGTAAGTACACCACATTTATTTTTAGCTGAATAAACTCTGCCATGCACATTCAGAATGTGGTTCTCAGCGATGGCAATATAACTGCCTTTCACTGATTTCAAGGCTTTTGAGGAAGAATTTCATATTCTTGCAGCCTGTAGGCCCACAGGTGTTTCAGATTAATATCTGCTTCTAAATCCTACGTGGTTTCTTCTACACACCTGAAGTTTGGCAAAGTTACTCAGTTGAATTGCTGAACAATTAATTGCACCTGCAGAGCTCTGCAGCAGTTGCAAGCATTCAGACGTGGCATTCAGTTTTGCTTGTCCTCATAGGATGAGTCCAGCTGACTTGGAATTTCCACTTCACTTTTCCTGCAAGCTGTGTGCTGGTGATTAGAGTTTTTACCACTTCACTTACTTCAACCTGTGGAGTACGTTGACCCTTGCCTTATTGCACTGTGTTGAAGATTTGAGAACCATACTTTCGTTTTTGTGGATGCAACCTATGGCCATGCATTCCTATGGACGGTGATTGGAAATACCAGTCTATGAATACTCCACCGTTATTTTTAGCCGAATAACCTCTGCTGGGCACACTCAGAATGAGTTCCTTACACATGGCAATATAATAGCATTTCACCGCTTTCAATGTTTCTTAGGAAGGATGCCAGATTCTTGTAGCCAGTAGGCCCACAGGTGTTCCAGGTTAATATCTGCTTCTAAATCCTACATGGTGTCTTTTACACAACTGAAATTTGGCAAAGTTACTCCATTTGAATTGCTGAACAATTGTACCTATAGAGCTCTGCAGCTGTTGCAAGCATTCAGACGTGGCATTCAGTTTTGCTTGCCCCTGTAAGACAATACCAGGTGACTGGGAATATCTGCTTGTCATTCTTCCCACCTGATTACTGGTGATTAGAGTTTTACCCCTTCACTCAAGGTAACCCGAGGAGTATGTTAAACCTCTACTTATGGCACTGTATTGAAGATTTCAGAAGCAGACTTCCGTTTTCTTGGACACTACCTATGGCCATCCATTGCTATGGACAGTGACTGCCTCTCAATACTCCACCATTGTTATTAGCTTAATGACCTCTGCCAGGCACAGTCATCAGAATGAGGTTCTGAGCATAACATAACAGCATTTCTCTGCTTTCAAGCCTTCTTAGGAAGAATTCCAAAATCCTCCAGCCGGTTGGCCCACAGGTGTTCAGAGTTAATATTGGCTTCTAAATCCTCTGTGGTTTCTGCTACACACTTGAAATTTGGCAAAGTTTCTCAGATTGCATTGCTGAAAAATTTCACCTGTAGAGTTCTGCAGTGCTTGCAAGCATTCAGACGTAGAATTCAGTTTTGCTTGTCCCTGTAGGATGATTCAAGCTGACTGGGAATATCCACTTCTCGTTCCTCTCACCCGTGTACTGATGATTAGAGCTTTAACCCCTTCACTAACATCAACCAGGGGAGTAAGTTGAACCTCTACTTATGGCACTGTGTTGAAGATTTGAGAACCAGACTTCCATTTTCTTGGACACGACCTATGGCCATCCATTGGTATGAATGGTGAGAGGAAATATCAGCCTCTAAATACGCCATCGTTGTTAGCTGAATGACCTCTACCAGGCACACTCAGAATGAGGTTCGGAGACTGGCAACATAACAGCATTTCATTGCTTTAGTCTTCTTAATATCTGCTTCTAAATCCTATGTGCTTTCTTGTACACATCTTCACTTGGGCAAACTAACTCAGTTTGAATCGCTGAACAATTGCACCAGCAGATCTCAGCAGCTGTTGCAAGCATTCAGATGTGGCATTCAGTTTTGCTTGTCCCAGCAGGAAAATAATAGCTGACTGGGAATATCAGCTTCTCTTCTTCCCATCTGAGTCCTGGTGATTAGAACTTTTACCCCTTCACTCACATCAACCTAATGAGTAAGTTGAACCTCTTCTTATGGCACTGTGTTGAAGATTTGAGAACCAAACTTCTGTTTCCTTGGACGGGACCTTTTGCCACACGTTCCCATGGAGAGAGACTGGAAATATCAGCCTCTAAATACACCACCATTGTTTTTAGCCAAATGGTCTCTACCGGGCACACTCAGAATGAGGTTATGAGCCATGGCAACATAACAGCATTTCACTGCTTTCAAGGCTTCTTAGGAAGAATTTAAGATTTTTGCGGCCGGTAATCCACACGAGTTCTGGGTCAATATCTGTTTCTAAATCCCATGTGGTTTCTTCTACTCACCTGGAGTTTGGCAAAGTTACTCAGATTGCATAGCTGAACAATTACAACTGCAGAGCTCTTCATCGGTTGCAAGAATTCAGATGTGGCATTCAGTTATGCTTGTCCCGATAGGACAATACCAGATAACAGAATATCTGCTTCTTGTTCCTCCCTGCTGACTACTGGTAATTAGAGCTTTTACCCCATCACTAACGTCAACATAGGGAGTAAGTTGAACCTCTACTTATGCACTGTGTTGAAGATTTGAGAACCAGACTTCCGTTTTCTTGTATGCAACCTATGGCCATTCATTGTTATGGATGGCGACTGGAAATATCGGCCTCTAAATGCTCCACCGTTGTTGTTAGCCAAATGAACTCTGCGGGCACACACAGAATGATGTTCTGAGCCATGGCAACATAACAGCATTTCACTGCTTTCAAGGCTTCTTAGGAACAATTCCAGAATCTTGCACCTGGTAGGCCCATGGATGTTCCGGGTTAATATCTGCTTCTAAATCCTACGTGGTTTCTTCTACTCACCTGATGTTTGGCAAAGTTACTCAGTTTGCATGGCTGAGCAATTGCACCTGCCGAGCTCTACAGCAGTTGCAAGCACTCTGACGTGGCATTCAGTTTTACTTGTCCCTGTAGGACAATACCAGCTGACTGGGAATATCTGCTTCTTATTCCTCCCACCTGAGTACTGGTGATTAGAACATTTACCCCTTCACTCATGTCAACCAGAGAAGTAAGTTGAACCTCTACTTATGGCACTGTGTTGAAGATTTGAGAACAGACTTCCGTTTTCTAGGACGTGTCCCATGGTCATCCATTGCTATGGACGGTGAGTGGAAATATCAGCCTCTAAAAACCCCAAATGAACTCTGACGGGCACACTCAGAATGAGTTTCTGAGGCATGGAAACATAACAGCATTTCACTGCTCTCAGGGCTTCTTAGGAAGAACTACAGATTCTTGTAGCCAGAATCCCTCAGGTGTTCTGGATTATCTGTTTCTAAATCCTATGTGGTTTGTTCTACACACCTGAACTTTGGCAAAGTTATTCAGTGTGAATTGCTGAACAATTGCTCCTGCAGAACTCTGCAGCGGTTGCAAGCATTCAGACATGGCATTCAGTTTTGTCTCTGTAGGCTGATACCAGCTGACTGGGAATCACTGCTTCTTGTTCCTCCCATCTGAGTACTGGTGAGTAGAGCTTTTACCCCTTCATTCACGTCAACCTGAGGAGTAAGTTGAACCTCTACTTATGACACTGTGTTGAAAATTTGAGAACCAGACTTCCCTTTTTTTGGATGAGATCTATGGGATCCATTGCTATGGACGGTGACTGGAAACATCAACCTGTAAATACTCCACCGTTGTTGATAGCAGAATGACCTCTGTCTCGCACACCACCATGAGGTTCTGAGTGATGCCAACATTACAGCATTTCACTGCTTTCAAGGATTCTTAGGAAGAACTCCAGATTTTGCAGCCGGTAGGCCCACATTGTTCTGGGATAATATCTGCTTCTAAATCCTTTGTGGTTTCTTCTACACACCTGAAATTGGGCAAAGTTACTCAGTTTGAATTGTTGAACAATTAAACCTGCAGAGCGCTGCAGCGGTATCAACGATTCAGATGTGGCCCTCAATTTTGCTTGCCCCTGTAGGATGATAGCAGCTGACTGGGAATATCCTCTTCTCAATCCTTTGACCAGAGTACTTGTTATTAGAGCTTTTACCCCTTCACTCACCTCAAGCTGAAGAGTAAGTTGAACTTGTACTTATGGCATTGTGTTGAAGATTTCAGAACCAGACTTTCCTTTTCCTGGAAGCGACCTATGGACGGTGAGTGGAAATATCAGCCTCTAAAAACCCCAAATGAACTCTGACAGGCACACTCAGAATGAGTTTCTGAGGCATGGAAACATAACAGCATTTCACCATCTTATGGATGGTGACTGGAAAAAGCAGCCAGTAAATATACCACCGTTGTTGTTAGCTGAATGACCTTCACAAAGCACACTCAGAAGGAGGTTCTCAGCCATAGCAATATAACAGCATTACACTGCTTTCAAGGCTTCTTAGGAAGAAATCCAGATTCTTGCAGACGGTAGGCCCACAGGTATTCTGGGTTAATATCTGCTTCTAAATCCTATGTGGTTTCTTCTACTCACCTGAAGTTTGACAAAGTTACTCAGTTTGCATTGCTGAACAAGTGCACCTGCAGAGCTCCACTGTGCTTGCAAGCATTCAGACGTGGCATTCAGTTTTGTTTGTTCCCTTAGGATGATAACAGCTGTCTAGAAATATCCACTTGTCGTCCTTGCACCTGGGTACTGGTAATTACAGCTTTTACCGCTTCAATCATGTCAACCTAAGGAGTAAGTTTAGCCTCTACTTATGGCACTGTGTTGAATATTTCAGAACTACACTTCCATTTTCTTGGTCGAAACCTATGGCCATCCATTGCTACGGACAAGGACTGGAAATTCCAGCCTCTAAATACTCCACCGTTGTTATTAGCAGAATGACCTCTGCCTCAGACACTCAGAATGAGGTTCTGAGCCATGGCAACATAACAGCATTTCACTGCTTTCAAGGCTTATTAGGATGAATTCCAGAATCTTGCAGATGGTAGGCCCAAAGGTGTTCCAGGTTAATGTCTGCTTCTAAATCATTCGTGGTTTCTTCTACACTCCTGAAGTTTGGCAAAGTTACTCAGTTTGAATTACTGAATAATTGCACTTGCAGAGCTCTGCAGTGGTTGCAAGCACTCCAACACATTCAGTTTTGCGTGTCCCCATGGGTCAATACCAGTTGACTGGGGATCACTGCTTCTTGTTCCTCCCACCTGAGTACTGGTGATTACAGCTTTTAACCCTTCACTCATGTCAACCTAAGGAGTAAGTAGAACCTCTACTTGTGGCATTGTGTTGAAGATTTGAGAAGGAGACTTCCATTTCCTTGGATGCAACCTATGGCCATCCATTGCTATGCACAGTGAATGGAAATATGAGCCTCTATATACTCCACCCTTGTTGTTAGCCAAATGATCTCTGCAGGACACATTCAGAATGAGGTTATGAGCCATGTCAACATAACAGCATTTCACTGTTTTCACGGCTTCTTAGGAAGTTCTCCAGATTCTGGCAGCTGGTAGGCCCACAGGTGTTCTGGGTAAATATCTGCTTCTAAATCCTACATGGTTTTGGCCACACACCTGAAGTTTGGAAAGTTACTCAGTTTGAGTTGCTGAAAAATTGCACCTGCAGAGCTCTGCAGGGTTTGCAAGCATTCAGACCTGATATTCAGTTTTGTTTGTCCCTTTAGGATTGTACTAGCTGACTGGGATTATCTGCTTCTCATTCTTCCCACCCAAGTACTGGTAATTAAAGTTTTTATCCCTTCACTCACATCAACCTGAGGAGTAAGTTCAACCTCTACTTATGGCACTGTGTTGAAGATATGAGAATCACACTTCCGTTTTCATGGAGGAGACCTATGGCCATCCATTGGTATGGACGGCAACTGGAAATATCCGACTCTAAATACTCCATTGATGTTTTTAGCCAAATGATTTCTGCCGGGCACACTCAGAATGAGGTTCTGAGCCAGGGCAACATAACAGCATTTCACTGCTTTCAAGGCTTCTTTGGTAGAATTCCAAATTCTTGCAGACGGTAGGCCAAAAGGTATTCCTGATTAATATCTACTTCTAAATCCTATGTGCTTTCTTCTACATACCTGAAGTTTGGCAAAGTTATTCAGTTTGAGCTGCTGAACAATTGCACCTGCAGAGCTCTGCATAGGTTGCAAGCATTCAGACGTGGCATTCAGTTTTGCTTGTCCCCGTAAGATATTGGAGCTGACTCTGAGTATCTGCTTCCTGTTTCTCACAGCTGAGTACTTGTGATTAGAGATTTTACCTCTTCACTCACATCAACCTGAGGAGTAAGTTGAACCTGTATTTATGGCAGTGTGTTGAAGATTTGAGAACCAGACTTACGTTTTCTTGGACGCCCCATATTGCCATACATTCCTATAGACGTCGACTGGGAATATCAGCGACTAAATACTCCACCGTTATTGTTAGCTGAATGATCTCTGGTGGGCACACTCAGAATGAGGTTCTGAGCAATGGCAACATTACAGCATTTCAATGCTCTCAAGGCTTCTTAGGAAGAATTCCATATTCTTGCGGCCACTAGTCCCACAGGTGTTCCGGGTAAATATCTGCTTCTTAATCCCACCTGGTATCTGCGACACACCTGAAGTTTGGCATAGTTACTCAATTTGAATTGCTGAACATTTGCACCTGCAGAGCTTTGCAGCAGTTGCAAACATTCAGACGTGGCATTCAGTTTTGCTTGTCTGCTTAGGACAATACCAGCTGACAGGGATTCTGAGCTTCTTGTTCCTCCCACCTGAGTACTGGTGATTTGATGTTTTACCGCTTTACTGAAGTCAACCTAAGGAGTTAAGTTGAACCTCTACTTATGGCACTCTGTTGAAGGTTTGAGAATTAGATTTCCCTTTTCTTCTATGTGATCTATGGCCATCCATTGATATGGAGGGCAACTAGAAATATTAGCTTCTAAATACTCCATTGATGTTGTTAGCTGAATGACCTCTGCCGGGCACACTCAGAATGAAGTTCTGAACCATGGCAACATAACAGCATTTCACTGCTTTCAAGGCTTCTTAGGAAGAATTCCAGATTCTTGGGGCTGGTAGTTCCACCTGTATTCTGGGTTAATATTTGATTCTAAATCCTATGTGGTTTCTTCTACATACCCGAAGTTTGGCAAAGTTACCCAGTTTGAATTGATGAACAATTGCACCTGCAGAGCTCTGCAGCTGTTGCAAGCATTCAGACATGGAATCAGTTTTGCTTGTCCCTTTAGGACGATACCAGATGACTGGGAATATGCGCTTCTGGTTCCACCACCTGACCCTTCACTCATGTCAAACTGAGGAGTAAGTTGAACCTCTAACTATGGTAATGTGTTGTAGATTTTACCCCTTCACTCACATCAACCTGAGGAGTCAGTGGAACCTCGAATTATGACACTGTGTTGATGATTTGAGAACCAGACTTCTGTTTTCTTGGATGCCACCTATGGACATCCATTGCTATGTATGGTGATTGGAAATATCAGCCTGTAAATACTCCACAGTTGTTAGCTGAGTGACTCCTGCAGGGCACATTCAGAATGATGTTCTGAGCCATGGCAACATAATAGCATTTCACTGCTTTCAAGGCTTCTTAGGATTAATTCCAGATTCTTGCAGCTTGTAGGCCCACAGGTGTTCCTGGTTAATATCTGTTTCTAAATTCTACGTGGTTTTTTCTACACACCTGAAGCTTGGCAAAGTTACTCATTTTGAATTGCTGAACAATTGCACCTGCAGAGCTCTGCAGGAGTTGCAAGGATTCAGACCTGACATTCAGTTTTGTTTGTCCCCAACAGGACGATAACAGTTGACTGGGAATATCCTCTTCTCATTCTGAGTACTGGTGAATAGACCTTTTAGCCCTTCTCTCACATCAACATGAGGAATCAGTTGAACCTCAACTTATGAAACTCTGTTGATGATTTGAGAACCAGACTTCTGTTTTCTTGGACGCCACCTATGGCCATCCATTGCTAAGTAGGGCAACTGGAAATATCAGCCTCTAAATAATCCATTGATGTTGTTAGCTGAGTGACTCCTGCAGGGCACACTCAGAATGAGGTTCTGAGTCATGGCAACATAACAACATTTCAGTGCTTTCAAGGCTTCTTAGGAAGAATTCCAGATTCTTGCAGCTGGTAGGCCCACAGGTGTTCTGGGTTAATATCTGCTTCTAAATCCTACGTGGTTTCTTCTACACACCTGAAGTTTGGCAAAGTTACTCAGTTTGAATTGCTGAACAAGTGCACCTGCAGAGCTCTGCAGTGTTTGTAAGCATTCAGACTTGGCATTCAGTGTTGCTTGTCCCCTTAGGACAATACTAGCTGACTGGGAATATCTGCTTCTCGTTCCTCCAACCTAAGTACTGGTGATTAGAGCTTTTACCCCTTCACTCACATCAATCTGAGAAGTAAGGTGAACCACTAGTTATGGTACTGTTTTTAAAGTTTGACAACCAGACTTCTGTTTTCTTGGATGCGACCTATGGCCATCCATTGCTATTGATGGCGACTGGAAATATCAACCTCTAAATACTGCACCATTTTTGTTACCAGAAGTAGTTCTTCCAAGCACACTCTGAGGTTCTCAGCGATGGCAACATAATAGCATTTCACTGCTTTCAAGGCTTCATTGGAAGACCTCTAGATTGTTGCAGCTGGTAGGCCCACAGGTGTTCTGGGTTAATATGTGCTTCTAAATCCAACATGATTTCTTCTACACACATGAAGTTTGGCAAAGTTAATCAATTTGCCTTGCTGAACAATTGCACCTGCAGAGCTCTGCTTTGGACAGTGTAAGGAGCTCTAAGCTCTGCTAGGACGCAGACCAGAGTTGCCTGGTATAGAAGGAAGCTGTCTATTTCTCTTTAGTGGCTTGTCTCTCCTTTGGGGAATGTGTAGAGCACTCAGAACTTGGGTACCTTAAAACAATTTTGTTTTGAGGTCACCGTATTCTGAGTGCTCTATCTTGTTGTTTGCATCCTGAGCACCCAAACCCTTCACAGCTCTCCCAAAATTGCGAGGAAAAAATTTGACCTGTGGCTGGTGACAGCCACAGGGGTTTGAAGCCTGCCAGGATGAACACAGGAGTTGCTGGAGACCAAACAAAGTTGTTTATTTCTATTTTGTGGCTTGTCTTCCCTTTGGGGAAGATGGAGAGCATTCAAAACTTGGGCACCGAAAAACAATTCTGTTTTAAGGACCCCAAGTTCTGTGTGCTTTATGTTATCATTTGCATCCTGAACTCCCAAACATTTGTCAGCTCACCAAGAATTGAAAGGAGAAAAATTGGACCTGTTACTGTAGACAGTATAAGGCACTATCATCTTGCTAGGTTGCAGAGCAGAGCTGCTTGGGAAAGAACGGTGCTGTCAATTTCTATTTGGAGGCTTTTCTCTCCTTTGGAGAAGGAATAGATCCCTCAGAACTTGGGGGCCTTAAAACAACTTTTTTGTTTTAAAACAACTTTGTTTTAAGGCCTCCAACTTCTAGGTGCTCTGTCTTTTCGTTTGTATCCTGAACTCCCTATCACTGGTGAGCTATTCATGAATTGCAAGGAAAAAATTGGGACTGGTTACTGTGGACAGTGTAAGGAGCTTTAAGCCCTGCTAAGATGCAGACCGGAGTTGCCTGGGATAGAAGAATGATGTCCATGTCTCTTTAGTAGCTTGTATTCCTTTGGGGAAGGTTTACAGCACCCAAATTCTGAATGCTCTATATTGTCGTTTGCATCCTGAGCTCCCTAACTGAGGTCAGTTCTCCTAGAATTGCAAGGAAAAAATTGGGACTGGTTACTGTGTACAGTGTAAGGGACTTTAAGCGCTGCTATGATACAACCGGAGTTGCCTGGGTTAGAAGGATGCTGTCTATTTGTTTTTAGTGGCTTGTCTCTCCTTTGGGAAATTAGTAGAGCCCAAAGAACTTGAGGGCCTTAAAACAATTTTGTTTTAAGTTCTCCAAGTTCTGAATGCTCTATATTTTGTTCTGCATCCTGAGCTCCCAAAACCTCTTATGCTCTCGCAAAATTGCGAGGAAAAAATTTGATCTGTGGCTCATAACAGAGAAAGGGGCTTTGAATCCTGCCGAGAGTATTTGGAGGCTGATATTTCCTCTCTTCCTGTGTTCATCCTGGCCGGCTTCAAACCCCTGTGGCTGTCACCAGCCACAGGTCAAATTTTTTCCTCGCAATTTTGGGAGAGCTGTGAAGGGTTTGGGTGCTCAGGATGCAAACAAGATAGAGCACTCAGAACACGGTGACCTCAAAAGACAATTTTTTAAGGTACCCAAGTTCTGAGTGCTCTACACATTCCCCAAAGGAGAGACAAGCCACTAAAGAGAAATAGACAGCTTCCTTCTATCCCAGGCAACTCTGGTCTGTGTCCTAGCAGAGCTTAGAGCTCCTTACTTTGTCCAAGGCAATCAGTCCCAATTTTTTTCTTGCAATTCTGGGAGAGCTGACAAAGGTTTGGGAGTTCATGATGCAAACAACAAGATAGAGCACTCAGAACTAGGGGGACTTAAAACAATTGTTTTTCGGCACCCAAATTCTGAATTCTCTACACCATCTCCAAAGGAGAAACAAGCCCCAAACGGAAGTAGACAACATCTTTCGGTCTCCAGCAGCTCCTGTGTGCATCCTGGTAGGGTTCAAAGCCCCTCTTGCTGTCATCAGCCACAAGTCAAAATTTATTCCTCACAATTTTGGGAGAGCTGAGGAGGGTTTGGCAGCTCAGGATGCAAACAACAAGACACAGCAGTCAGAACTTGGGGACAATTTTGTTTTAAGGTCCCCAAGTTCTGAGTGCTCTAAAACTTCCCTAAAGGACAGATAAGCCACTTAAGAGAAATAGATACCATATTTCTGTCACAGGCAATTCTGGTGTGCATTTTAGCAGGGCTAAAAGCCCCTTACAGTGTCCACAGTAACCAGTCCAATTTTTTTTTGCAATTCTGGGAGAGCTGACCAGTGTTAAGGAGCTCAGGATGCAAATGACAAAATAGAGCACTCAGAACTTGAGGGCCTTAAAACAAGTTTGTTCTTAATACCCCAAGTTCTGAAGAGTCTACTTCCCCAAAGGAGAGACAAGACTCCAAAAAGAAATTGACAGCACCATTCTTTCCCAAGCAGTTCTGCTCTGCACCCTAGCAAGAGTGACAGCCCCTCATATAGTCTACATTAACAGGTCCAATTTTTCTCTTTGCAATTCTGGGAGAGCTGACAATTTTTGGGAGTTCAGGATGCAAACAACAAGTTAGAGCACTCATTACTTGGGGGTCTTAAAACAGAATTGTTTTTCGGCCGCCTAGTTCTGAATGCTCTACACCTTCACCAAAGGAGAGACTAGCGACCAAAGAGAAATAAACATCTTTAGGTCTCCTGAAGCTCTTGTGTTCATCCTGGAAGGGTTCAAAGCCCCTCTCGCTGTCACCAGCCACAGGTCAATATAGTTTTCTCACAATTTTGGGAGAGCTGAGGAGGTTTTGGGAGCTCAGGATGCAAACAACAAGATAGAGCACTCAGAACTTGGGGAAATTCTAAAAGCACTACACCATCACCAAAGGCGAGACAAGCCACTAAATAGAAATAGGCCACATCCTTATATCCCAGGCAACTCTGATTTGCATCCTTGAAGGGCTTAAGGCACCTTACACTGTCTATAATAACCAGTCAAAATTATTTCCTTGCAATGCTGGAAGCACGGACCAGTGTTAGGGAGCTCTGGATGCAAACAACAAGTTAGAGCACTCAGAATTTGGGGACCTTAAAACAATTTTGTTCTAAGGCCCCCAAATTCTGAGGGCTCTACTCCTTCCCCAAAGGAGAGACAATCTTCCAAAGAGAAATGGACAGCACCGTTCTTTTCCAAGCAGCTCTGCTCTGCATCCTAGCAAGACTGAAAGCGCCTCATACTGTCTACAGTAACAGGTCCATTTTTTTTCTTGCAATTCTGGGAGAGCTGACAAATGTTTGGTAGCTCAGGATGCAAACGACAAGATAGAGCACTCAGAACTTGGGGGCCTTAATACAGAATTGTTTTACGGCACCCAAGTTCTGAATGCTCTACACCTTCCCCAAAGGAGAGACAAGCCACCAAACAGAAATAGTCAGCATCCTTCTATCCCAGGCAACTCCGGTCTGCATCCTAGCAGGGCTTAAAGCCCCTTACACTGTCCACGGTAACCAGTCCCATTTTTTTCCTTGCAATTCTGGGAAAGCTGACCATTGTTAGGGAGCTCAGGATGCAAACGACAAGATAGAGTACTCAGAACTTGGGAGCCTTAAAACGATTTTGTTTTAAAGCACCTTAAAACAATTTTGTTTTAAGGCCCCCAAGGTATGAGGGCTCTACTCCTTCCCCAAAGGAGACACAAGCCTCCGACGAGAAATTGACAGTACCATTCTTTCTCAAGCAACTCTGCTCTCCATCCTTGCAAGACTGAAAGCACCTCATACTGTCTACAGTAACTCGTCCAATTTTTTTACTTTCAATTCTTGGAGACTTGACAAATATTTGGGCACTCAGGATGCAAATGACAAGATAAAGCACTCAGATTTTGGGGGCCCTTAAACAGAATTGTTTTTCAGCACCCTAGTTCTGAATGCTCTACATCTTTCCCAATGGGAGACAAGCCACCAAAGAGAAATACACAAAATATTTAGGTCTCCAGCAGGTCCTGTGTGCATCCTGGCAGAGTTCAAAGCTCCTCCTGCTGTCACCAGCAACAGGTCAAAATTTTTTCCTTCAAATTTTGGGAGAGCTGAGGAGGTTTTGGGACTTCAGGATGCAAACAACAAGATAGAGCACTCAGAATTTGGAGGTCTTAAAACAATTGTTTTAAGGCCCCCAAGTTCTGAGGGCTCTAATCCTTCCCCAAAGGAAAGACAAACCTCCAAAAAGAAATTAACAGAATTGTTCTTCCCAAGCACCTCTGCTTTGCATACTAGCAATACTGAAAAATGCTGCATACTGTCTATAGTATGAGGTTCAATTTTTTCCTTCTGTGAAAGCTGACAAATGTTTGGGAACTCAGGATGCAGAAGACAAGATAGAGCACTCAGAACTTGGGGGGTCTTAAAACAGAATAAATTTTGGCTCCCTAGTTCTGAATGTTCTACATCTTCCCCAAAGGAGAGACAAGCCACCAAAGAGAAAAGACCACAGCTTTCAGTCTCTTGCTGCTCTTGTGTGCATCCTGGAAGGGTTCAAAGCCCCTCTCGCTGTCACCAGCCACAGGTCAAAATTTTTTCTTCCAAATTTTGGGAGAGCTGAAGAGGTTTTGGGAGCTCAGGATGCAAACAACAAGATAGAGCACTCAGAACTTGGGGGCCTTGGGCCTGGGGAGGTGGCTCAGTGGTAGAGTGCTTGCCTTGCATGCATGATGCCCTGGGTTTGATTCCTCAGCACCACATAAGCAAAAAGAAAAAAAGCCGGAAGTGGCGCTGTGGCTCAAGTGGTAGAGCGCTAGCCTTGAGCTGAAGAACTGAGGGACAGAGCCCAGGCCCAGAGTTCAGGCCCCACGACCGGACCCAAAAAAAAAAGAACTTGGGGGCCTTAAAACAAAATTGTTTTAAGGCTCTCCAGTTATGAGGGCTCTACTCCTTCCCCCAAAGGAGAGACAAGCCTCCAAATAGAAATCGACAGCACCATTCTTTCCTAAGCAGCTCTGCTCTGCATCCTTGTAAGCCTGAAAGCACCTCATACTCTCTACAGTAAGAGGTCCAATTTTTTTCCTTGCAATTCTGGGAGAGCTGACAAATGTTTGGGAGCTCAGGATGCAAAGAACAAGATAGAGCACTCAGAACTATTGGACCCTTAAAGAAAATTCATTTATGGTCTCCAAGGCTGAGTGCTCTACACCTTCCCCAAGGGAGAGACAAGCCACTAAAGGGAAATAGACAGCATCTTTCTATCCCAGGCAACTCCAGTCTGCATCCTAACAGGGCTTAAAGCCCCTTACACTGTCTACAGTAACCAGTCCCAATTTTTTTCCTTGCAGTTCTGGAAGAGCTGACCAGAGTTAGAGAACTTAGGATGCAAATGACAAGATAGAGCACTCAGTTCTGAGGGCTCTACTCCTTCCACAAAGGAGAGATAAGCCTCCAAGGAGAAATTGACAGCACAGTTCTTTGCCAAGCATCTCTGCTCTGCATCCTAGCAAGACTGAAAGTGCCTCATACTGTCTACAGTAACAGGTCCCATTTTTTTCCTTGCAATGCTGGGAGAGGTGACAAATGTTTGGGAGCTCAGGATGCAAATGAAAAGATAGAGCACTCAGAACTTGCGGGTCTTAAAACAGAATTGTTTTACGGCACTCAAGTTCTGAATGCTCTGCACCTTCCCCAAAGGAGAGACAAGCCACCAAAGAGAAATAGACAACATCTTTTGTTCTCCAGTAGCTCCTGTGTGCATCCTGGCAGGGCTCATAGCCCCTCTTGCTTTTACCAGCCACAGGTCAAAACTTTTTCCTTGCAATTTTGGGAGAGTTGAGGAGGGTTTGGGAGCTCAGGATGCAAACAACAAGATAGATAACTCAGAACTTGGGAACCTTAAAACAATTCTGAGTGCTTTAAACCTTCCCCAGAAGACAGACAAACCACTAAAGGGAAATAGACAGCATCCTTCTATCCCAGGCATCTCCGGTCTGAATCCTAGCAGGGCTTAAAGCCTCTCACATTGTCCAAAGTAACCAGTCCCATTTTTTTCTTTGCAATTCTGGGAGAGCTGACCAGTGTTAGGGAGCTCAGGATGCAAAGGACCAGATAGAGCACTAAGAACGTGGGGGCCTTAGAGATCTGTGTTCAAAGCTCTGCAGTCCAGCAGTATGGAATCAGTGTCTTCTGGGCCACATTCCCTCAGGAGGTACAAGGCACGGTGTGTCCTAAGTCTTCTCTCAGCTTCTGAACCTGTGAGAGCAGAGTGAAGTCTCTACAGAGGATCATCCCTAGGTGCATTTCTGGGACCCAATTACCCCCTTTTATGGGCACAGTAACAACAGGAACTGGAGTTGATCTCCTGCCAAGAGCTCATTTCCACATTCATAGGTACCAGGTGATGAGAGCATCCATATATGAACTTTGGGAACACAACCCATTACAATGTTCCTGCCTCTGGCAGCAGCCTCTACCTCCCTGTTGACCTCATGGTGAAATGCCCACTCCTCAAAGACCACCGGAGACCACTGGAGACTCAGACACTAGAATTGCAAAATGTAAGGTTTATTCAGAACAAGCCAAGGTGTGGGCTTCATCCCATACACTCTGACGCAGCAGAAGAAGGGAGGAGACCTCAAGCGACATTTCTGCAGGATTTATAAAGGCAAAAACCACAAAGTTACAAAAATTACATTAACCAGTTGTTTAAGCAAAATTATATATGAGTACAAATCTGATTGGCTCGGGGCTAGGGGTAACATTCCAGGGTGGTTAGTGTCAGCATGTAATTACAGAACCGGATGGGCCATCTATATGTGTGTGGGGGGGGTAGTTGTGGTCTGGTGGTTTCAGTATAAACAACTCTTTCTCATAATTTGTGCAGGTTCTGGTCAATTTCAACATAATAATACCTCTCAGTATAATGATACTTCTCAGAAACATCTTGGCCAACAGGGCTTAGAACAAAGGCAAAAAGTTAATCATAAAACATTGCCTGGATGAGACAGAGTTATTTTTGCTCTTTTGCTCTATCATTCCCCCCACCCCGTTTTGATCATATTCTCAATCTTGGGAATATCCTACTTCTAAATCAGACACGTTCATGGGAGAGTACCTGTAAGTATTGTGTACCATGAGTTGTATAGCTCCCAATCTAGCTTTTATAAACTGCATCAGCTTATTAAGCAAGCAGGGTCCAAAGGTAAGTAGTAGTATAAGCATGACTAGAGGTCCCATTAACGTGGATATAAGAGTTGTTAACCAGGGGGAGCTATTAAACCATGACACAAACCAACCCTGTCGGGACTTTCCCTCCTTTTTTCTCTTTTCTAATCCCTCTCTTACTTTAGCCATGTTGTTTTTGACTACTCCAGAGTGGTCAGTGTAAAAACAACATTCTTCCCCCAAAGCAGCACACAAACCTCCCTGTTGTAAAAACAGCAAATCCAGCCCCCTCCTATTTTGTAAAGCTACCTCTGCCAAAGATGACAAGGAGTCTTGTAAGTGGGAGATGGAGTCCTCTATCTTTTTTTTTAATGGAAGCATTTTATTTTATTTTTTTTGGGGGGTCCTGTAGTGGGGCCTGAACTCTGGGCCTGGGCACTGTCCCTCAGCTCTTCAGCTCAAGGCTAGCGCTCTACCACTTGAGCCACAGTGCCACTTCCGGCTTTTTTCTTTTTGCTTATGTGGTGTTGAGGAATCGAACCCAGGGCCTCGAGCATGCAAGGCAAGTGCTCTACCACTGAGCCACCTTCCCAGCCCTCCTCTATCTTTTTAATATCCTCATCTATAGATGCTCTAAGTTCGGAATGGATTCTTGTCTTGCATGTGCAACAATTCCGGTTCCTAGTCCCCCCAAACTTGCCCCAACCAACAGGCTTAAAGTAACAGCAGAGATAGGCTCCCTTCTATACCTAGTTTTCTTTATTTTAGGGTTTTCATAGTAATCTAAAAAATCTCCATTACTATGATATAAGATCTTTGGCAGGAATCTTACCATTATACAATACTCTTTATTGCTTTGCATAACTCTAGCATGTATACAAGCACTTATTCCTGATAGTGTCTTCAGCTGAGATGTAGTATTCTGCTTGACTCTGTTCTGTCTCAGGCACTTCTATGGATTGGTTACACATGTGTTTGGCATTGGTAGGCACTTGGCCTACACATGTCCCCTTCCCGGTGACTTGTGCCAACGTCAATCCTGTTGGGTTTGCCCAATTGCAGTCCTCTGTATCTGTGGAGTTTTTTTTACTACTCCAACCACAGCTATTCCTTCATAATAGGGTGGAGCAACATCATAGCATAACCAGCAGGAATTGGTAAGTGCAGGGTCGGAGGCATTTAACAAAGAAAAGGAGTGTTCAACCATTTCTATCAATGAGTTTCAGGGGAGTAAGCTATCAGGTTACCTCCTTAGAGTTGCTGGCTTCATAGTGGGAGTGAAACCTTCTTGTTCTTCTATTTTTGTATCTATCTTTTTGGGGTCTATTATTTTAAGTGGAAGAGTTTGAGTCTTTACCCTTCTGGATTCAGGAGTTATAACACAGTTAGGTCCCACAGAAAATGTTTTGATGGGCTCTTGTTTAAGGATTATTTTAAATACTAATACATAATCATGGCCTGTTAAATACAGTCTCAGTCCCCATGTCCTTCCTGTAACCACTCTCTACATTGTTTGCCCTTTTCAGTGAACTTAATAGGGGGTTGCACTTGAGTTTACCACATTCTCCTTTTGCCTCCTAGTCTTCTGGGACCGGCAGGCTACCGTGGCCTGACCACTCATCAAAAACTATAGGAACTACAATTCTTTGTCTACACCCATCAGTAAGCAACAGACCTGAAGATCCATTATGGGCCTTTTTAAGGTGATCAGGTCCCAGCTTGAACTGGGGTTCCAATGGATATCTCCTGTTGTCTCACACCCCCAGTCCCTACTAAAGTAATCCTGTTCACCTCTGCATCTATATACTTCAGAGGGATCTCTTTCATCTCTAGGGGCTAATAAGATATCTTCCTCAGTTCTGATCAGAGATAGAAGTGACCACATCCTATTTCTGGTGACTCTATGCCAAACCACGCACATTTTATGTTGCAACTTTCTTTTTCCCCACATTCTGGTAATCGAGAATGGTCATAGTGGTCCTCAATGTCCCAAGTTCTGGTGATTAATTCACATAAGTCCACTTTTAAATTCGGCCACCATGTCCACATAGGGTGTTCTGCTGAAGCTACTGGGATAGGGCTTCCCCATTTAGGAGTTACAAGCCACGTTAGTTTATAGGGAATATGAGGGTTCATGTCCTTGCTTACTATTTCTTTGATTCCCAACACTACGAACAGAAATATCACAGTTTTCTTATCTTTAAGCAGTATGGATTTGTAGGATGAGATTCTGCCTTCCACTGTTCTCCATGCTGTTCCTCTTCCTCCCAGGTGAAGTGGTCCGCTGGCTTGGCATGGGAATGATGAACCCATGTAGTTACTCCACCCACTTTTAAGGCTGTTTGTGTGGTCAATATCACCATGTATGGGCTCTTCCATCTCAGCTCCAGAGTCCTTGGGTTATGTTGATGGACAAGAACCCAATCTCTGGGCCTAAAGAGGTGTGGGGGTGGTATAGAAATAGACTGATAAATAGGTCTTATTTTAGGCCAAATTTCCTGGCGTACTTTCTGGAGAGACTGGACTGCCAGAATTAAATCACTGTCGTTCATTTTTGCCACCAGCACTGCCTGAAAGCTAGGTATCATGGGAGGAAGGTAACCATACATTATTTCAAAAGGGGTAAGTCCTAACTGATAGGGAGAATTTCTAACTCTAAAACAGGCTAAGGGAAGGAGGGTCACCCAATCCACGCCAGTCTCTAAGGCTAATTTAGTCAGGGTCTCTTTTAGGGTCCCATTCATCCTCTCAACTTGTCCTGAACTCTGGGGCCTATAGCCATAATGCAATTTCCAATCTTTCCCCAGTGCAGTGGCTATTCCCTGACTTACCTTAGACACAAATGCTGGCTCATTATCTGATCCTATCACTGCAGGATACCCATACCTTGGGAGAATTTCTTCTACAATCTTCTTGACCACCACTCTTGCAGTTTCTTGTTTAGTGGGAAAGGACTCAGTCCATTCTGAAAAGGTGTCTATAAACTCTAGGAAATATTTGTAACTGAAATTTCCCCTTTTAAGCTCAGTAAAGTCCACTTCCCACTATGTCTGTCCCTGGCCTTTTTCCTCTTAGGTGTCCCCCGGGCGCCTTGTTACTTTTGCCTGCATTTGTTAACTGATATGCCTGACATCTTGAGACAATATCCTCAATCATCAGGTTACCTTTCCTTATCTTAGCTTGGATCCTCGTAACAGGTCTTGCATCCTCTTATTTCCCATGTGTGAAGCTTGGTGGATCCTTTTTTTTTTTTTTTGGGTCCGGTCGTGGGGCCTGAACTCTGGGCCTGGGCGCTGTCCCTCAGCAATTCAGCTCAAGGCTAGCACTCTACCACTTGAGCCACAG
>NW_012267488.1:23728-51082 GCF_000151885.1 Dipodomys ordii | reverse complement strand
AGGTAGACTGCATGCCTTTATTTATTATTACTTATTATATAATTCTAAGGATACCCCAGCTTCCGGTTATTATTATTTCCCCAGAGCCAGTTTTTTCATTTGTCGGTCGTGGGGCCTGAACTCTGGGCCTGGGCGCTGTCCCTCAGCAATTCAGCTCAAGGCTAGCACTCTACCACTTGAGCCACAGTGCCACTTCTGGCTTTTTTCTTTTTGCTTATGTAGTGCTGAGGAATCGAACTCAAGGCCTCATGCATGCAAGGCAAGTGCTGTACCACTGAGCCACCTTCTCAGCCCCATCGGTGGATCCTTTTGAAGATTTGTTCTCCCAGCTGATACAGGACTAAAAGCTGGTCATTTGGCAGTCTCCATCATCCATCCAGCTTCTGTGACATTGGGACTGCTTTTGCCCATTCTTCCTCTTCCTGGGAATATGAGGGTATGGAGGGCAACTCTCGTGGCCCTGGGTGGACTGGTCGAGCAATTAGGGCAGTCACATTTTTCTCTTCTGCAGCCTGTTTCCCTGCTTTGTCTGCCAGCCGGTTGCCCCTTGCTACCTGGGTGTCTCCCTTCTGATGGCCAGGGCAGTGGATGATTGCCAATTAGGTAGGTGCCCATATAGCCCAGAGGAGTCCTAGGATTTCTTCCTTGTTCTTTATAGTCTTTCTCTCTGCAATCAATAGGCCTCTCTCTTGGTAGATGGCTCCATGAACATGTGCCGTACCAAAGGCATATCAGCTGTCTGTAGAGATGTTAGCCTTTTTCCCGTTAGCCAGGTTCAGAGCTTTTATCAAAGCCACCAGTTCTGCTCTCTGCCCCAAAGTAACCCTTGGCATTGCCGCAACCTATACCACTTGCTCTTCCATGATAACTGCAGTCCCCGCATACCTGAGTTCACCTTGCACAAAGCTGCTGCCATCTGTATACAGCTCCGTGTCTAGCTCTTTAAGGGGTTGGTCCCGTAAATCCACTCTGGTTCTGTGGAGGAGGACAAGGATTTCCTCACATGAGTGTAGAGGACGATCTAGATCGGGATTAGGCATCAGGGTGGCTGGATTTAAAGCAGTGGGTACACAAAAGGAAATTCAAGCAGGATTTAATAGTAGAGCGTTATAATGTGTCATTCATCCATTGCTCATCCACCTGTCTGGGGGCTGTTTCAGAACCCCTTCCAAGGCATGCAGGGCTGCTATAGTGAGTGGCTGGCCCAGAGACAGCTTGTCCGCGTCCTTAACTAGTTGGGCTACTGCTGCTATAATATGTAGGCATGGGGGCCAGCCCGCAGGCACCATATCTAGACTTTTTGACAGGTATGCCACTGGCCTTCTCCAAGGTCCCAGCTGCTGAGTCAACACCCCTTTGGCTACTCCTTTTTCATCCATAAACAGGGTGAATGGCTTTATTACATCAGGCAGTGCTACAGCTGGAGCTTGTAGAAGGCTCCACGTTAAAGTCTCGAATGCCTCCTGCTGTTCGTTTGTCCAAATAAAGTCCTTGTTTTTCTTAGTGGTCTCATATAGTGGCCTGGTTATTTCAGCAAACCCTGGAATCCATAGTCTACAGAATCCTGCTGTCCCTAAAAACTCCCGAACTTGCTTTGGGCTCTTTGGTATGGGAATTTTTAGAGCAGTCTCTTTTCGAGCCTCTGTGAGACTCCTTTGTCCATCCTTTAGAATATACCCAAGGTATTGCACTTCCTGTTTACATATTTTGGCTTTTTTAGCTGAAGCTCTATAGCCTAAGTCTCCCAGTGTTCAGAACAAGTTGGCTGTTCCCTTTCTACATTCTTGTTCTATGTTTATGGCTATTAAGAGATCATCAACATACTGTAATAGGCTCACCTCTGGATTCGCCTCCTGGTACTCATGCAGATCTTCATGGAGTGCCTCATCAAACAGGGTGGGAGAGTTTTTGAACCCCTGAGGCAGCCTAGTCCAGGTCAGCTGGCTGCTGATCTCCTGTTCTGGATCATACCATTCAAAGGTTAACAGCTTTCTGCCTTTTGGAGCCAATGGGAGGCTGAAGAAAGCATCCTTCAGGTCAAGCACAGTATATCAACTTTTATCTGGTGGGAGGGCGCTCAGGAGTGTATAGGGATTAGGCACAGTTGGGTGAATGTCCAATACCTGCTTGTTTACATCTCTTAAATCCTGCACTGGCAATAATCATGGCTATTTGGCTTTCTAACAGGAAGGAAAGGAGTATTCCATGCCGACTGGGTCTGTATTAATACTCCCTCTTTCAGCAACTTTCTGATATGGGGCTCTATCCGTTTTCTAGCTTCTGAACTCATAGGATATTGTTTGACTTTTTAGCTCCACATAAATTGGGGGACGATGTTTAGTAAAACCCATGCCCCCTATTTCAGCCCAGGCATTTGGAAACTCCTGTAACCACTCGTAACTGTCCTTCATTGGGACCTTTTCTTGCTGATACTTCCTGTATTCTTCCTCTAGAGCACAGGTGAATAAGACGTTAATTGGGCTTCCATCTCCTGCCATGACTTGCACTCCATTATTGGTGAATTGAATTTGTGCCTTCATTTTTGTAAGCAAATCTCTACCTAACAAGGAGTACCGGCAATCAGGCACCACCAGGAAAGAATGAGTAATGAATTTTCTTCCCAAATTTCCATTTCGCTTTTTTTTCTCTTCTTTTCTTTTCTAATTGTGAAAATACTGTACAGAGGGGTTACAATTATATGGTTAAGATAATGAGTACATTTCTTATTAAACATTGTAGCCTACTCCTTTGTTTCCCCTTCCCATCCCTTCCCATCCTCCCCCACCCCACCCAACCAATTCTTCTTCCTCCCCCACCAAACATGTAAAGTTCGTTTTTGACATAATGAATTGTACATCTCATTGTTGTGATGGGTCCAACTGTATCCCTATTTTAACGATTTGTTTTTTCCCTTCCCCTCCACAAATTATAGCGGCATCAAATTCAGTGAAAGCAGGGGTTATGCAGTGAGGAGGGACATACAAAGAAACAAAGAAATAATCTTATAAATGTGTTAGAAACAATTGCATGAAAGAAAAAAAAAACATTTGAATACATATCTTAGGGTTCAATTCCCTAACATCAAATTATCTGGTCTTTTCTGCTTGACTCAGACATACACTAGTTATTGCAAATAAGGGAAACCATGGTCACCTATGTTTCTTTGGGTCTGGCTTACTTTACTTAATATAATTTTTTCAAAGTCTTTCCATGTCCTAACAAATGGGGCAATGTCATTCTTTCTGATGGAGGAATAGAATTCAATTGTGCATATATACCACATTTTCTTGATCCATTCATCTACTGAGGGGCATCTGGGTTGGTTCCATATCTTAGCTATGGTAAATAAGGCTGCAATAAACATAGTTGTGCTAGTAGTTTTAGTACGGTCTTGTTTGTGAACATTTGGGTAAATGGCCAAAAGTTGGATTGCTGGGTCATAGGGGATCCCTATGTGGAGTCTTTTGAGGAACCTCCATACTGCTTTCCAAAGAGGTTGAACAAGTTTACACTCCCACCAACATTGCTGTAAGGTTCCCTTCGGTCCATATCCACTCCAGCATCAGTTGTTATTAGCGTTCTTGATTCTAGCCATTCTAACTGGGGTGAGGTGGTATCTCAATGTTGTTTTGATTTGCATCTCTTTTATGGCTAGGGAGCTTGAACATTTCTTCATGTGTCTATTGGCCATCCTTCTTTCCTCTTCAGAGAAGTTTCTCTTTCAGTCTTTAGCCCACTTATTTATTGGGCAGTTGTTTCTTTGAAGATTTGTTGTTGGGGGATTTAATTTTTTGAATTCCAGGTATATTTTAGATATGAGACCCTTGTCCGTTGTATGGCTAGTGAAGATCTCCTCCCAAACCATGGGCTTTCTATTGGTCTTGCTAGCTATGTCCTTTGCCATGCAGAAGTTCTGCAATTTCATGCAATCCCATTTGTCCAAACTTTCTTTGACCTGTTGTGTTTCTGGGTCTCTATTAAGAAAATTTCGGCCTGTTACAAGGAGACCTAGGGTTTCTCCTATTCCATCCTGTAATGTGTTCGGAGTGTCTGCTTTGACTCCGAGGTCTTTGATCCATTTGAAGTTGATTCTGGTGCAGGGTGATGTATAAGGATCTAGCTTTAGTTTTCTACAAGAAGTTAACCAATTTTTCCAGCACCATTTACTGAAGAGGCTGTCTTTCTTCCATTCTATTTTTGGCTCCTTTATTGAAGATTAGATGGCTATAGGTCTGTGGGTTCATTTCTGGGTTTTCGGTTCTATTCCATTGGTCCTGAGGTCTGTTCTTGTGCCAGTACCAATCTGTTTTGATTACTATGACTTTGTAGTAGAGCTTGAAATCTGGTATTGATATTCCTCTAGCACTGTTCTTTCTGATGAGGATCATTTCAGCTATTTGGGGTGTTTTATTGTTTCATATGAATTTTTGGATTGCCTCTTCTATTTCCTTGAAGAATGAGGATGGAATATTGATAGGTATTGTATTGAATTTGTGGATAGCCTTGGAAGTATTGCCATTTTCACGAGGTTGATCTTTCCAATCCAAGAGCATGCCACTTTCTAAGTTCTGTTTTGATTTCCTTTTTCAAGTTTTTAAAGTTTTCATCATAGAGGTCCTTCACATCTTTGGTTAACTTAATTCCTAGGTATTTTATTTTTTGTCGGGCTAGTATGAATGGAGTTGCTTTCCTAATTTCAGCCACACTTTTCTCATTGTTGGCATACAGAAAAGCCATTGATTTTTGAGGGTTAATTTTATACCCTGCTACTTTGCCAAAGTTTTGAATCAGCTTGAGTAATTTGGGAGTAGAGTCTGTTTGATTATTTAAATACAAGATCATGTCATCTGAAAAGAGGGAGAGTTTTATTCTTCTTTCCCTATTTGATTCCCTTTATTTTTCAATCTTGTCTTATTGCTGTAGCTAAGCATTCTAATACTAAATTGAAGAGAAGTGGAGAGAGTGGACATCCTTGTCTCTTTCCTGGGTTAAGAGGAAATGGCTTTAGTTTTTCACCATTAATTATAATGCTGGCTGGAGGTTTGTCATACACAGGCTTTATTGTATTGAGGAATGTTCCATGGATTCCTAATTTTTCCAGAACCTTCATCATAAAGGGGTGTTGGATCTTGTCAAATGCTTTTTCTGCATCTATTGAGATAACCATGTGGCTCTTATCCTTGCTCCTGTTGATGTGATGAATTATATTAATTGATTTGTGTATATTGAATCAGCTTTGCTTCCCTGAAATGAACCCTGTTTGATCGTGGTGTATGATGTTTTGGCTGAATTGTTAATGTCGATTGGCCAAAATTTTGATGAGAAGTTTTGCAGGGATGTTCATCAAAGAAAAGGGTTTATAGTTCTCTTTCTTTGATGAGTCCCTGCCTTGTTTTTGGATGAGGGTTATGATGGCTTCATAGAATGAGTTCGGTAGTGAACTTTCTCTTTCAATTTCATTGAAGAGTTGGAGGAGTATTGGTGCGAACTCTGCTTTGAAGGCCTTGTAGAATTCTGCTGTAAAACCATCTGGTCCTGGGCTTTTCTTAGATGGGAGGTCTCTTATTGCTGTTTGTATTTCAATGCTTGAAATGGGCCTGTTAAGATGGTTTAACTCATCTTTGTTTAGTTTCAGCATGTCGATATTTGCTAGGAAAAGGTCCATTTCTGCCAAGTTTGCAAACTTACTAGCATAAAGGTTTGAGGAGTATTCCCTTATAATGTTCTGAATCTTGGTTTCTTCTGTGGTGATGTGTCCATTCTCATCTCTGAGTTTTCTGGGGGTGTTCTCTTCTTTTTCTGCTAAGTTTTTCTAAGGGTCTGTCAAATTTGTTAATTTTTTCGAAGAACCAATTCTTTGTTTTGTTGATTCTTTCTATTATTTTTAGATTCTAATTCATTTAATTCTGATTTAATTTTAATTATTTCTTTCTGTCTACTGGATTAGGGTTTATCTTGCTACTCTTTTTCAAGGAGGCTCAGATGTCTCATTAATTTGTTGGTTTCAGATCTCTCCAATTTGTTGATGTAGGAACACAGCGCTATAAACATGCCCCTGAGTACTGCGTTTGCTGTGTCCCAGAGGAGCTGGTAATTTGTGTGTTCATTTTTGTTGAATATCATGAACATTTGAATTTCCTTTCTAATTTCTTCCATGACCCACTAGTGATTCAGCAGTGTGTTGTTCAGCTTCCATGTGTTCCAGGATTTTCTTTGGTGGCTTTTGGTGTTGTGTTCTAATTTTATTCCCTTGTGGTCTGAGAGAATGCAAGGTATAACTTCAATGTTTCTGAATTTGGACAAGTTTGCTTTGTGGCCTAAAATGTGGTCTATTTTGGGAAATGTTCCATGTGCTTCTGAGAAAAACATGTATTCTGATGCTGCTGGGTGAAATATTCGGTAGATGTCTGTTAAATCTAGTTGATCCATGCAGTTGTTTAGGTCTGCGGTTTCTCTGCTGTGTTTTTGCCGAGTTGATCTATCTAGTGGGGAAAGTGGTGTGTTAAAGTCCCCAACAATTAATGTCTTTGGAATTATATGGGATTTGAGGGAAAGTAGTGTTTCTTGGATAATTTTGGATGCTACATTGTTTGGCGAATAGAGATTTAGGATTGTAATGTTCTCCTGAAGGAAATATTCCTTAATTAGTATGTAGCAACCTTCTTTATCTCTTCTCAGTAATTTTAATTAATGGTTTATTTTAGCTGATATTAGGATTGCAAGTCCTGCCTGTTTATGGGAGCTGTTTAATTGGTAGATTTTGTACCAGCCTTTCACATTGAAAATGTGTTTGTTCTTATGGGCAAATGTGACTCCTGAAGGCAGCAGATAGAAGGACCTTGCTTTTTAATAAAACTAGACAGTCTATGTTGCTTAATTGGAGAGTTAAGTCCGTTAATGTTGAGAGATCGGACTGAGAGGTATTTGGGAGTTCCTGCCATTTTATCCACCTTCCTGGGGGCTGTCGCAACTGGGTTCTTCCTATGGTTCTTGGATTCTCAGTTTGGGTGTGGTTTCTTGGCCTTTATTGTAGTCTTGTTGGTTTTCTATGTGTAGGATATCTTTAAGAATCTTTCGTAAGGCTGGTTTGGTGGAGGTATATTGTTTCAATTTTTTTTGCTATAGAAGGTTTTTATTTGATCTTCAGTTATGAAGGAGAGTTTAGCTGCATACAGTATTCTTGGTTGACAGTTCTGTGTCTTTAGGACATGGCATACATCATTCTAGGCTCTTCTTGCTTTGATTGTCTCTGGGAGAAGATCTTCACTAGCCATACAACAGACAAGGGTCTCATACCTAAAATATACCTGGAATTCAAAAAATTAAATCCCCCAACAAATCTTCAAAGAAACAACTGCCCAATAAATAAGTGGGCTAAAGACTGAAAGAGAAACTTCTCTGAAGAGGAAAGAAGGATGGCCAATAGACACATGAAGAAATGTTCAAGCTCCCTAGCCATAAAAGAGATGCAAATCAAAACAACATTGAGATACCATCTCACCCCTGTTAGAATGGCTAGAATCAAGAACTCTATTAACAACAGATGCTGAAGTGGATGTGGACAGAAGGGAACGTTACTTCATTGTTGATGGGAGTGTAAACTTGTTCAACCACTTTGGACAGCAGTATGGAGGTTCCTCAAAAGACTCCACATAGAACTCCCTTATGACCCAGCAATTCTACTTTTGGGCATTTACCCAAACGATCACAAACAAGGCCACACTGAAGCTACCAACATTATTTACCATAGCTAAGATATGGAACCAACCCAGATGCCCCTCAGTAGATGAATGGATCAAGAAAATGTGGTATATCTACACAATGGAATTGTATGCCTCCATCAGAAAGAATGACATTGCCCCATTTGTTAGGAAATGGAAAGGCTTGGACAAAATTATATTAAGTGAAGTAAGCCAGGCCCAAAGAAACAGGTCCCATGGTTTCCCTTATTTACAATAACTAGTGCATGTCTGAGTCAAGCAGAAAATGTCAGACAAGTTGATGCTAGGGAAATGAACCCTAAAGATGTATTCAAAAGTTTTTTTTTCTTTCAGGTGATTGTTTCTAACACATTTATTAAATTATGTCTTTAATGCTTTGTATGTCCTTCCCCCATGGTTTAACCTCTGCTTTCACGGTATTTGAGGTGGGTATAATTTGTGCAGCAGAAGAGCAAAAATAAATCGTTTAAATAGGGATACAGGTGGATCCATTGCAACAATGAGATGTACAAGTCGTTATATGGAAAAATGAACTTTACAAATTTGGTGGGGGGGCGAGGATTGGGTGAGGGGTGGGGGGAGGATGGGAAGGAGAAGCAAAGGAGGAGGCTACAATGCTTGATAAGAAATGTACTCATTATCTTGCCCATGTAATTGTAACCCATCTGGAGAGTATTTTCACAATAAAAATAAAATAAAGCCGGGTGCTGGTGGCTCACGCCTGTAATCCTAGCTACTCAGGAGGCTGAGATCTGAGGATCGTGGTTCAAAGCCAGCCCGGGCAGGAAAGACCATGAGACTCCTATCTCCAATAAACCACCAGCAAACCGGAAGTGGCACTGTGGCTCAAGTGGTAGAGTGCTCGCCTTGAGCTGAAGAGCTGAGGGACAGCACCCAGGCCCAGAGTTCAAGCCCCACGACCGCCAAAAAATATATATAAAAAATAAAAATTAAAAAAAGAAAAAGACAGCATCCTTCTGTCCCAGGCAACTCTGGTCTGCATCCAACAGGGCTTATACCTCCTTACACTGTTCACATTAATCAGTCCCATTTTTTTCCTTGCAATTCTGGGAGAGCTGACCAGAGTTAGCGAGCTCAGCATGCAAATGACAAGATAGAGCACTCAGTTCTGAGGGCTCTCTTCCTTCCACAAAGGAGAGATAAGCCTCCAAGAAGAAATTGACAGCACAGTTTTTTGCCAAGCATCTCTGCTCTGCATCCTAGCAAGACTAAAAGTGCCTCATACTGTCTACAGTAACAGGTCCCTTTTTTATCCTTGCAATGCTGGGAGAGGTGACAAATGTTTGGGAGCTCAGGATGCAAACGACAAGATAGAGCACTCAGAACTTGGGGGTATTAAAACAGAATTGTTTTATGGCACTCAATTCTGAATGCTCTACACCTTCCCCAAAGGAAAGACAAGCCACCAAAGAGAAATAGATAACATCTTTTGTTCTCCAGTAGTTCCTGTGTGCATCCTGGCAGGGCTCATAGCTCCTCTCGTTTTTACCAGCCACAGGTCTAAACTTTTTCCTTGCAATTTTGGGAGAGTTGAGGAGGGTTTGGGAGCTCAGGATGCAAACAAGATAGATAACTCAGAACTTGGGGACCTTAAAATAATTCTGAGTGCTCTACACCTTCCCCAGAGGAGAGACAAGCCTCCAAAGAGAAATAGAAAGAATCCTTCTACCTCAGGCAACTCCAGTCTGCATTCTAGTAGGGCTTAAAGCTCCTTACACTGTCCACAGTAACCATAACAGTTTTTTTCCTTGCAATTCTGGGATAGCTGATCAGTGTTAGGAGGCTCAGGATGCAAACGACAAGATAGAGCACTCAGAACTTGGGGGCCTTTAAACAATATTGTTTTAAGGCCCCCAAGTGCTGACTGCTCTACACTTTCCCCAGAGGAGAGACCAACCTCCAAAGTGAAATTGATACCAACTTTTTGTCCCCAGCAGCTCCTATGTGCATTGAAGTTGTACAGAACCCCCCTAAAATTCTCCACTGTAATATGTCCCATTATTTTCCTTGCAATTCAGGGAGAGGTGACGAATGTTTGGACCCCAGGATGTAAACGACAAGATAGAACACTCAGAACTTGTGGGCCTGGAAACAAGTTCTGAGTGGTCTACACCTTCCCCAAAGGAGACATAAGCAGCCAAAGAGAAATAGACAACATATTTCTCACCCCAGCATGACCTGTGTGCATCCTAGCAGTGCAGAAAGCCCCTTACACTGTCCAACTTATCAGGTCCCACTTTTTTTCTTGCAATTCTGGGAGACCTGACCAGTGTTAGGTAGCTGAGAGTGCTAACGACGAGATTTTGTAAGGCCCCCAATTTCTGAGTGCTCTACTCTTTCCCCAAAGGAGAGACAAGCCTCCAAAAAGAAATTGACAGCATCATTCTTTCCCAAACAGCTCAGGTCTGCATCCTAGCAGGATTGAAAGAGCCTCATATCCTCTACAGTAACAGATCCAAAGTTTTAACTTGCAATTCTGGAAGAGCAGACGAATGTTTGGGAGCTCAGGATGTAAACGACAAGGTAGAGCACTCAGAACTTGGATGTCTTAATTCAAAATTGTTTAAAGGCCCCCAAGTTCTGAGTCCTCTACTCCTTCCCCAAAGGAGAGACAAGCCTCCAATACATACTGACACCATCTTTCTGTCCCCAGCAGCTCCTGTGTGCATTGTTGTAATACAGAAAGCCCCTCACACTATCCACAGTAACAAGTCCAAATATTTTATGGGAAGAGATGATGAAGTTTTGGGAGCTCAGGAAGCAAATGACAAATAGAGCACTCAGAACTTGGGGGCCTTAAAATAAAATACTTTTAAGGCCTCCAAGTTCAGAGTGCTCTACCTCTTCTCCAAAGGAGACACAAACCACCCAAGAGAAATAGATAGCATCTTTCTATCCCCAGCAGCTCCAGTTTTCATCCTAGGAGGCCCAAATCCCAATCACTCTGTCTACAGTAACAGGTTCAAATTTTTCCCTGCAATTGTAGGAGAGCTGACATGTGTTTGGGAGCTCAGGATGCAATTCACAAGATAGAGCACTTAGAACTTTGGTGTCTTAAAACAAAAATTTTTAAGGCCCCCAAGTTCTCAGTGCTTTACACCTTGCCCAAAGGAGACACAGGACACCAATTAAAAATACACAGCCTCATTCTGTCCCCAGTTGCACCTGTTTGCATCTTAGCAGGGATCAAAGCACACCTCACTGTCCACACCCACATATCGAAATTTATTCCTCCCAATTTTGGGAGAGTTGAAGGATATTTGGGAACTCAGGATGCAAATGACAAGATTGAGCACTCAGAACCTGGGGGCCTTAAAACAAGTTCTGAATGCTGTACACATTCCCCAAAAGAGAAGAAACCAAAGAGAAATAGACAGCATCTATCTGTCCTCAGCAGCCCCTGTGTGCCCTGTAGCTGGGTCAAACACCCTCTCGCTGTCTACAGCCACAGGATGAATTTTTTCCTTGCAATTGTGGGAGACCTGAGGAATGTTTGGGAGCTCAGGATGCAAAGGACAAGATAGAGTACTTAGAACTTGGGGGCCTTAAAACAATTCTGCTTTAGGGCCCCCAAGTCCCGAGTGCTCTACTCCTTCCCCAAAGGAGAGACTAGCCACTAAAGGGAAGTAGACAACATGTGTGCTCCTGTGTGCATTGTAGCAAGGTTCAAAGCCCCTCTTGTTGTCTATAGGCATATGCCAATATTTTTTCCTCACAATTTTTTTAGACCTGACTAATGTCTGGGAGCTCAGGATGCAAACTACAAGATAGAGCATTCAGAACTGGGGGCCTTAAAACAATTCTTATTTAAGGCCCCAACTCCTGAGTGCTCTATACCTTCCCCAAAGAAGAGACAAGCCTCCAAAGCAAAATTGATACCATCTTTCTCTGCCCAGCAGCTTCTATGTGCATCGTATTAGTATGAAAAGCCCCTAACCCTTTAATATGTCCAATTATTTTTCTCACAATTTAGGGAGAGCTTAAGAATGTTTGGACCTGTGCTGGGAAGGTGGTTTCAGTGGTAGAGCACTTGCCTTGCATGCTCGAGGCCCTGGGTTCGATTCCTCAGCACCACATAAGCAAAAAGAAAAAAGCCAGAAGAAGTGCTGTGGTTCAAGTGGTAGAGCGCTAGCCTTGAGCTGAAGAGCTGAGGGACAGTGCCCAGGCCCAGATTTCAGGCCTCATGACTAGACCCATCCCTCCCAAAAGAGAATGTTTGTACCTCGGTTTGTAAGCAATAAGTTAGAGCACTTAGAATTTTGGGGCCTTCAAACAAGTTCTAGGTGCTCTACACCTTCCCCAAAGGAGACACAAACAACCAAAGAGAAACATACAGCATCTTTCTGAACCCCGCAGCTCCTGTGTGCATTCTCGTAGTACAGAAAGCCCCTAACACTCTCCACTGTAATACATCCAATATTTTCCTTGCAATTCAGGGAGAGCTGACGAATGTTTGGACCTCAAGATGTAAATGAAAAGTTAGAGCACTCAGAACGTGGGGGCCTTAAAACAAGTTATGAGTGCTCTACACGTTCCCCAAAGGAGAGACAAGCCATCAAAGAGAAATAGACAGTATCCTTTTATCCCAGCAGCTCCCATCTGCATCCTAGCAGGGATGAAAGACTCTCACACTGTCCACAACAACAGGTCCCAATTTTCTCCTTGCAATTCTGCAAGAGATGCGCAATTTGGGGGAGCTCAGGATGCAAAGGACAAGATAGAGCACTCAGAACTTCGGCGCCATAAAACAGAATTGTTTTATGGAGCCCAAGTTCTGATTGCTCTACACCTTCCCCAAAGAACAGGCAAGCCACCAAAGAGAAATAGACAGCATTTTTTGTCTCCCTCAGCTCCTGTGTGCATCCTAGCAGGGCTCAAAGTCCCTTTGGCAGTCCACAGTCATACGTTGAAATTCTTCCTTCTCAATTTTGGGAGAGCTGATGAGTGTTTGGGACCTCAGGATGCAAACGACAAGAGAAACCATTCAGAACTGAGTGCTCTATTTCTTCTCCAAGGGACAGTCAAGCCAACAAAGAGAAATAGACAGCATCTTTCTGTCCCCACTAGCTTCTGTGTGCATCCAAGCAAGGCTGAAAGCCTTCCTACCTGTGCACAGCCACAGGATGAAATATTTTTCCTCCCAATTCTGGGACAGCTTAAGAGTGTTTGGTAGCTCTGGATGCAAACGACAAGATAGAGAACAAACAACTTGGGAGCCTACAAAGATTGTTTTACTGCTCCAAATTTCTGAGCGCTCTACTCCTTCCCTAAAAGACAGACAAGCCACAAAAGAGAAATAGACAGCATCTTTCCATCCCAGATATCTCCTGTGTGCATCATAGCATCGACGAAAGCCCTTCTCACTGTCCACAGCCACAGGTCCAATTTTATTTCTGCACAATTCTGGGAGAGCTGACCAGTGTTTGAGATCTCTGGATGTAAAAAATAAGATAGAGCACTAGTTACTTGAGAGCCTTAAAAATTTTGTTTGAAGGCCCCCAAGTTCTGAGTGCTCCTTCCCCTTAGGACAAAGAAGCCACCAAGAAGAAATAGACAGCATCTTTCTGTTACAATCAGCTCCTGTGTGCTTCTTAGCCCCCACGAATGGTGCTTTCGCACAGGTGAAAGCATGGTAGTGATGAGGATGAAGGCCTAAGTTTGGCCTCAGTGTGCCAAAGTACACATTAGGCTGTAGACCCAGATTCTACATGCATAATCCTGAAAATGGTACATTTTCTCCTCAAAGGGTTTACAGGCAGAGGCAGGCAATAAGGCAACACATGGTAGGTATACAGGAGCCTAGCCGTTCACAAGTTGGACCTGATACGTCTGACAGGGAAAGAAAAGGTTAGGTATTGCTTTCTTCTTCCCTCTAAAGATCCGTATGAGAATGTTGACAGGATTCCAGTCTACAGGAACTGATTGGCTTCTGAGGTATAAAATGGAGGCTTAGTGTTGAGGTGCTATCCTAGACTGTGGAGAGCTCTGAACATAATACCACCAGAATTCACCAAAGCAATCTGAAATATATTGGAATGCCTGATAAAATATCTGCAAAGTGTATATAATAAAAACATAAACATGTGTCACACATCCCCTCACCCCCTAACCACCACATCCTATGCAGAACATAACTGAAGGCTCAGTAAATACTCAGTGCTGAGGATAAAGGCTTGGGATGGGCCTCGTGTTGCCAAGATTTTGTTGACAGATACCAAGTTACCCAGCAGGAATGCATAGGGTGCTCTTCCTCACACATGTTCATTCCCCTCTCCAGGCTCTGGGATGAACATGACTGAAAGCACAGATACAAACTTGGTACAGCCAGACACTGGTGGTTCACACCTGTAATACTAGAATTTCATGAGGTTGAGACCTGAGGATCACAGTTCAAAGCCAGCCTAGGCAGGAAAGTCTGTGAGACTCTTATCTCCAATTAATCACCAGAAAACCGGAAGTGGTACTGTGGATCAAGAGGTACTTGAACTGAAGGGCTCAGGGACAGTGCCCAGACCCAGAGTTCAAGCCCCATGACTAACCAAAAAACAACCACAAAATAACTTGGTACAGAATTATAGATGAAGCTGGAGATGTAAGTTGGATATGAGTCCATGAATACAAGTTCGGGGGAGGGAGTGTCAGTCAAGCCACTTCTATATTGGGCCATACACCCACATGCACCACTCACAATTCCAAGTGTATGGACTCTACAGGTTATCATCTGATACTCTGCACATTTTGCCCTCTAAGTCAGAGGAAATCAACACACAACAAAGGGCAGGCATGTTGGAACTGCTCCACAGGTGTGGGATCCTGTATAGCTGACAGGCAAAGGACAAAACACAAAGTCACACTGAAGCTCCATTCTAGAAAACTGACATAATGCCAATTTAAAGGAACTGATTGGATTAAAAGACTTACATAAAGGGGTGAGGCTCAGTGTTGAGGTGCTTGCCTAGGTTGTAGGAAACCCTGAAACACAATAGACTTTCACATGTCCAAAAAAATAATTTAAACACAAACATAACTGCTGGGCACAAGTGGCTCACACCTGTAATCTTAGCTAATCAGGAGGCCAAGATCAGAGGATCATGGTTCAAAGCCAGCCCAAGCAGGAAGGTTGGTGACATTCTTATCTCCAATGAACCACCCGAATACTAGAAGTCTCACTGTAGAGTGCTAGTACTGAGTGAAAGAGCTTTGAGACAGCACCCAAGCCCTGAGTTCAAGCCCCAGGACTGACAAATTAATTACCAACTTTTTCCACACATCCCCCAGCCCCCAACCCTACAGGCACTGAAAAGCACATGACCAAAGTGGAGCGGAAAGTGCAGTGAAGACTCAGAGGCCAGGGTAGGGGCCTAGGGTCACTAAAGTTGTTCTGCCAGGCACCAAATTACCATGCAGGAAAGGGTAGGCTGCCCTCATCATATGCCTTCACCCTCTTCTCCAGGCCCCAGGACTGACATGACAGTACAGCTAAAAACTTGATGCAGACACGGAGAAAGACCAGTGGTCTGGGAAAGGTATGAGTTCATGAGAGCAAGTTCTGATGTGGTCCATCCCAAATGGGTCCATACACCATGAAACTATATTCACGATTCCAGGCTCTCCACATTTTATCCTGACACTGTGTGTTTTCTTCTCCAAATACCCATAGTATGAAGAAAACAACATGCTTCAAAGTCTGGATTAACAGGGCTAGAGCAAAGAGTTGAAATGCTTGCCTATCTTATGGGTGGCCATGGGACACAAGACCACTAGCATTCACCAAAAAGAAATAGAATACTTTTGTATGCCTAATAAAATGCGTATCAAATCTGTATGATGAAAACAAAACTCTTTTTGTGCTGGTCCTGTCTCAAGGACATTTCAATCTGGCCTGGGTTCAAACTGCAGTCCTCAGATCCTCACCCCCTGAGTAGCTAGGAAATCAGGCAGGAACCACTGGGACCTGGCAAACACATTTTCCATAGACCCCTCACACCCTGATCCTCTATGTTCTCCAAAGCAAGATTTGTTGAGGTCCACCCAGCCCATCCTACACCCAGATCCGACAACTCACCATTCCAAGCTTCTGAACTCTTCCCATTTTCTCATTACAGCACCTGAAGTCAAGGGAAAACTCTGTAGAATAAAGAATCAGCATCCTGCATCCTCTCCGCTGCTGAGTGGGATCAGGAGTATGGCTGAGAAGAAAAGAAAAAGCCATATAGACCACGCTGTCTGCTCCCACCTTCTGCTACCCACCCCACCCCCAGCTCCTAATGAGACAGCTCTCAGGCCAGGCCTGAGGCAGTAGTGGTTTACTTGTAATAACACTGTGAGAGATTCCTCCAGGCACAAAGAAAGATAACAAAGGAGTTTTATTAGTGGATCTGCAACTGCCCTGTCCTGAGCTCTGTTGGAACTAGGAGCAGCTGCAACCTACAAGGAGCAGACTTTCATTTTTTTCTTTTCCCCTCTTTCTCACAGGTGTCAGCTCTCTGCAGGCCCCTCAGCTCCCCACCACCCTCTTCAGCTGTTTGCCAGCCTCTCTGCTTCTCAATTGCCAAGCTGGTCTCAGAAGCCCCTTCCCCAGCCCCTCAGCTGATCCCCTCAGGCCTCAGAAGCCCTGCTGCCACCTGGTCCTCAGCTGAGTCCTGCCAGCCTCTGAGCTGGCTCCCCAAGAAGACATACCTCTCTTGAAGTTCTGTCTTCTGGCTCTAAGTCTCCCTGCAGGCCCTCTCCCTGCCATTTTTCTTCTCTCTACACCCAGAACTCGGCCCTGCTATGCAGTGGCCCAACCCCCTCTTGGACAGCCCCACATCTTACCAGGTGACCATCCCCCTATCCACCTGAGGTACATTTTTCCAGGGGCCTGCCCCCTATCCAGTTGCCAGCCACTCTATCCACAGCCACAGCCCCACCTCCTATCCGGCAGCCCGCCCTTCTAACCTGTGGTATGTCCCCTATCTGGCAGCTCTGCTGGCCTATTTGGTGACCTGCCCCCCTGTGCGGTTGAACAACCCCCTATCTGGCAGCCCCTCCCCCATCTAGCCCCCCCATCCCGTGGCCTGTCCCAAAGCTACCCACTGCTTCACCCTTCTGACCTGCCCTGCCCACAGGGTGGTGAGGTGGGGCATGGCAGTGACATCAGCCTAGTGGGCTCTGTGGTTCTCACCGACTGTGACCTACATTGGGCATGGCTCAGTGTAACGATGCCTACCCAGCGTGAGGGATGCACCACTCCATCATGTCCTCACTCCAGACAGAATTCCTTCTGGATAAGACCTAGAGGCCAGACAATGAAAGTCCCACAGTTCCCCACACCAGGCCTCCCTGAGGACACGGCAGAGGACACTGAACACTGAACAGTCTGCAAGCAGATGCAGATCCTGAGTCAGCCAGGACCAGGAACCTGAGACCCAGCCCTAGACTCGAATCCCGAGTCTGACTGGACTGGGAACCAGCCCTGACATGAAGCAAGCCTGGATAGTGAGCACAGTCCAACACAAAGCAGAGTCCGAGCAGGCCCAGAGAAGGCATGGGCCTCAAAGAGGACTCAGACTCAAAGGAGCCTCAGGAACGGGTCTGGACCTGGAGGAGTTGCAGACTTGGAGCAGGCTCAACTGGAAGCAGGCCCAAACCTGTCTGTGGATGCTGGTCCGTGGAGGGCAAACCCAGGGAAGGCCAGTCAGGGAAGGCCAGTCCGGGGAGGCCGGTCCCAGGGGAGGCAATTCAGGAGAGCCGGTCCCAAGGAGGCTGGTCTCGGGAGGCTGGTTGGGGAGGCCAGGCAGGGACTGGAACTGGAGCTAAGCTGAAACTCAGGACCATCACCGACAGAGGCCCATCACAGAATGGAGGTGAAGCAGTTGGGGCAGTTGGCCTTGCCAGGCTCTGCCTTGGGAGGGAGGATGGAGATGGGCCAGAAGTGGCCTGGGAGGAGTTGGAGCTGGGCCAGAAGTGGCCAGGGAGGTGTGTCTGGGGCTGCAGCCCTTTAAGGGGGGCAGATCAGTGGCAATGTAGACCTTGGGGGTTATAGGGCTCTGCAGGACACAGGTCCATCCCAGATTGCACGCACCACCAGACACAATGCAGCAGACCAGACCCCAGGAAAATGGACTACTGGTGCCCCCGCCCTGCTCCCACCCCGTTCCTGCCCTCCCTTCTCCCACCTCTCCTCACCCCTCCTCTGCTCCTGCCTCTGCCCCTCTCTGAAGTACTCTTCTCCTCCTCCTAGTCTGTAGCTGCAACTACTTCCTTCTGCCCAGGACACAGGAAAACTTGAAGCCCTGAGGAAGTGTCCCAATAGCTCAGTACCCTGAGACAGAATGGCCTCTGTGTGATCCTACTCCAAACTTCAATGTCCTGAACCCCAGAGCAGTCTCATCCCAGCTCTCACTGAATTCTCACAGTGTCAGCTCAAGCCAGCAGTCAGGGCCAACAGCGATTTGCTGGGTGCCAGGAAGAAGATGGGACCTTAGAGGAGCCATGAGGTCAACAGGGAGGTAGAGGCTGCTGCCAGAGGCAGGAACATTGTAATGGGTTGTGTTCCCAAAGTTCATATATGGATGCTCTCATCACCTGGTACCTATGAATGTGGAAATGAGCTCTTGGCAGGAGATCAACTCCATTTCCTGTTGTTACTGTGCCCATAAAAGGGGATAATTGGGTCCCAGAAATGCACCCAGGGATGACCCTCTATAGATACTTCACTCTGCTCTCACAGGTTCAGAAGCTGAGAGAAGACCTAGAACACACCGTGCCTTGTAACTCCTGAGGGAATGTGGCCCAGAAGACACTGATTCCATACTGCTGGACTGCAGAGCTGTGAACAGAGATCTCTACACCACAAACTCTGCAGTAGTGTATCAGAGACACACTAGGGAAATAACACACAATTGTTCTGCTCTTTTCCCAGATAGATAGATAGAAAGATAGAAAGATAGATAGATAGATAGATAGATAGATAGATAGATAGATAATTTTTTTTTGTCTGTCGTGGGGCCTGAACTCTGGGCCTGGCCACTGTCCCTCAGCTCTGCATCTAAAGGCTAGCGCTCTACCATGTGAGCCACAGCATCACTTCCAGCTTTTGCTGCTTATGTGGTGCTGAGGAATCGAACCCAGGGCCTCATGCATGCAAGGCAAGCACTCTACCACTAAGCTACCTTCCCTGCCCTCAAACTCACTCTTAACATAAAACCATCATATCTAAACCATTAATAGTGTAAAAAATAAACATAAAAAGCGTTGGATCACAAGGATCATACATACTTTCCTCTATCAGCTCCAGTATTTAATATATAATGAGTATCACGACAAAACCACCAATTTAGATACTCTGTATGTAAAGATTGTTATATACTCTGAAGATCAAGCCTCTATTACCATTTTGCTAAAAAAGAAATTTGTGTTTTCAGACCTTGATGAAAAAAATAAAGCAGACCTAATTCATCTCTAGAAGTCTCCCTCAGCATATAAAATGTTTTTATTTAGAATAGTAAAAATGGAAAAAGAAAATAAATCACCATGAAAATATAGATGCAGAAAAATTCACCCGACTTTTCTGACCACTTTAACCAACATGAACTGTGGAAAACACATGGACACCTCTTTCCCACTGGTACTCAAAGTCTCTGGTTAGGCAATTCTTAGGAAGATGAGGAACAAGATGAAAAAATAAAGAATGGTATCAATTGCAAAATAATGGAATAGGATCCAAGCAAATTGCTTCTTTGAACTGCTGAAAATAATCAGATACATTTTTTTGTTTTAAGAAGGCAAGGACAATTACATAGTAGTAGAGCCATCGGTTTTATTGCTAGAAGATCTTTTCCCCAACCCATCCTCAACCCCCATTTGAACCATGTCTTTAGGCTTACACAATTTTTGAACCTCTAGTTTCTTGTCCTTGAAGTTGCCATCACAATGTTTGCCTGTTTATTCAGGTTAATGAGAATCAAATGAAGCAAAGTACAAAAAGAGCACATATTAAGGAATCTTAATATTATTTAAGGTGACAATGAGTATACGTCTCTTCATCAGGAATTCTACAGTAGACACTTAGACACTATTAGTGAGTTGTTGGCTCTAGAGGTAGATATTCATACAATAACTATGGATGGCTGGACGGCCCTGCACAGTGCTTGTAAGTGGAATAACACCAGAGTGGCTTCTTTCTTACTTCATCATGATGTAGATATCAATGCCCAAACAAAAGGCCTCTTGACCCCCTTGCATCTTGATGCTGGAATAAAGTTAGCAGAGATACTCTGGATCTCCTTCTGATGAACCATTATATCAAACCAGGTCTGAAGAACAACTTGGAAGAAACTGCATTTAATATTGCCAGAAGGACAATCATATATCACTATCTCTTTGAAGTTGTGGAAAGCTGTACAAATTCTTCTCTGAAGTCTTAATGGTTCAGTTAATTTTCTTAAATTTCAAAAATGCTAGTCCATCCTTTGTGTCAGATACAAAATATTTTCACAATACAAAGTAAACATCAGGGTCTTACTGTAAAGTTCATGGGTTCTCATGGTATTCTTCCAAGTGAATTGGCTGTCTTTGATGTCAAAATGTTTTCAAGAGTTGTTTGGAAACATCTTCAATGATTTCTGTAGAGTTTGTGATTTTTTTATTAGAAATAAATTTAACTTGTCTGTTGAAATGAATATTACAGAAACTAAAGATATTTCTGGTGCTGGTCTGAAAAAAAGTGTATTTTAAAATAATATTCTATATCTTGGGTCTTTATTAAATATTTGGTGCATTGGCATATACTTTTATCAGTCAAGATAATTCAGAATTTAAAACTGTTTTTAAATGTAGTGGTACACTTATCTATCTTCTTTATGTTGCTTTCATTTTATACCAGAAAACGAAATGTTATTATTGACTTGATGTTTACAATTTTAAAATAATTATCTTTGGTTTTAAAATGTAAAAAGATTTCAGGAAAGTAGTTAGCTAGGTGTTTAATCCATGATTGTGATATAGAGTTTTCCCTACTAAAATCCATTCATTCTTGTGAACAATCTCTGTCAACCTACACAGTCCTTATTTTTACAGTAAGTTAATATGACCTTTAGGCATGTAAACAACTATACCTTGGTCTAGGAGGTATAGCGTTCCAGCTGGTTTTAACTACCAGTTCATGCTAGATTGAGCACTGCTCATACAGACTTGAGTTTCAAGAAAGGCTGGTTTTCTAAAGTTCTCATTTTCTACAACACTCGGAAAGACAAAATGACAAGGCATAAGGAATTCTAAATGAGAGAATGGTTGTTATGTGGGGACTAAACCATGTAGCTTAAGCTTTCTTGGGTAGTAACCAAATGCATATATATATATATATATATATATATATATATATATATATTCAAGAAAAATAATGACTTTTACACACACAAAAGACATGAATTCTTTTCTGTAATTGTATAACTTTGTTGAGTCAATAGCACATTTACTCAAACCACATGTGTTTATTCAATACCTACTCCTTCTGGCTTGTAAATGCAGTTTCCCATTGTTTCTATGTCCACTCACACTGTGTCTCTGCTTAACCTCTCAACACTAGAACTGACACCACAGAAAAGGTAAACAAACCTTTCTTCAATATACGTTTTAAATGTTTATTTCAGTTTTTCTCTTGAGCCAATCCATGAGTCAAGCATCGCAGACTAAATCATAGTGATATTTAAGTAATATTTAAGGTGGCTTCTTTTAGTTAGAACAAGCTGTTATTTCAAAACCAACAGCTAAATGATAATGAAAGAACTGAATCATTGTGACAAACAATCTCAAGAAGTTAGGAGAACTTCATTTATCTTGTGATCTGCTGTTAGGACATTTCTCAGTTTCAGAGAATCAACATCTCTGATACAAAGATTTTGTCAGAATATGAAAGATTGATTTCTGTCTAACTTGACACAAAGAAGGGATACCAAATGACAGAGACAGCTGGCAAACAAGTGAGGGTAGAATAGGCCCCATCTAGCCAATGACATTGCTGAACAAGGTTGCCTTGTGTACTACATCCATGGTTTTGAGTAAACTTTGCATTTAACTTGAGATCCAAAGGAGCCTCCTTATTTCTGATAAAGAAATGACAGTTGACTCCTCCTGTTTTTTGAGCTTTAGCACTCAAAAATGCTGAGGAACAAAATTCATATATGAAAAATTCCTTCTCCTGGAGGGGGAATTTGTATTGTTTGCTCTCTTTATGCTTTCTTTAGTATTTACTAGATTAGTCAATTCTCAGAAGATATTCACTAATGATACTTTTGTCTTTATAATATACCATGCAGACCATTTTCATCAATTTTTTTAATGTGTACCATTACAAAGCTTGAACTCAGGGTCTCAAGCTCTTGCTTACCTTTTTCACTCAAAGCTGATGCTGTACTCGAGCTGTACCTCTGTTGTCTGTTTTCATATACTTTAATCATAGGAAAGTTTTAGTAATGGAAAAAAAGAAAGTTTTAGTGCTATCACTAAAAGAAAATTAGGAGCCTATCCCAGGTTTTTCCAAAAGAATTTAATAACTCGTGGAGATTTGTAAACTGATGGAAGAGACGTATTCTGGAAAAGAGATAATGGCTCTACAGTGGGAATCATATAAATACCTGTATAAGAATCTGAGTGATCTACACCTTCACCCAAGGGTAGACAATTCAACAAAGAGAAATAGACAGCATCATTCTGTCCCTGTGTGCATCCTAGCGGGGATCAAAGCCCCTCTCGCTGTCCACAGCCATATGTGGAAATTTTTGCCTCACAATTTTGGGAGAGCTGAAGAGTGTTTGGATGATCAGGATACAAATGACAAGATAGAGCATTCAGAACTTGGGGGCCTTAATACAAAATTCTTTTAAGGCCCCCAAGTTCTGAGTGCTCTAAACCTTCCCCAAAAGAGAAACAAGCCACCAAAGAGAAATAGACAGCATCTTTCTGTCCCCATCAGCTCCTGTATACATTTTAGCAGGAGGGAAAGCTCCTCACACTATCCACAGAAATACGTCCAAATATTTTCCTCCCAATTTTAGGTGAGCTGGCTTATGTTTGGGAGTATGGATGCAAATGAGAAGATAGAGCACTGAGTATTTGGGGGCTTAAAACAGTTTTTTTTGGGGGGTCCGGTATTGGGGCCTGAACTCTGGGCCTGGGCGCTATCCCTCAGCTCTTCAGCTCAAGGCTAGCACTCTACCACTTGAGCCACAGCACCACTTCCGGCTTTTTTCTTTTTGTTTATGTGATGCTGAGGAATCAAACCCAGGGCCTTGAGCATGCAAGACAATCGCTCTACCACTGAGCTACATTCCCAGCCCAAAACAAAATAGTTTTAAGGCTCCCAAGCTCTGTGTGCTCTACACATTCCTCAATGGACAGACAAGCCTCCAAAGAGAAAGTGACAGCATCTTTCTATACCCAGCAGGTCTGGTCTTCATCCTAGCAGGGCTGAAAGCCACTCACACTGTCTCAAGTAACACGTCCAAATTTTTTCTTTCATTTTTGGGAGAGATGACCAGTGTTTGGGAGCAAATGATGCAAAAGAAAAGACAGAGCACTCTGAAAAAAATTGTTTTAAGGACCCCAAGTTCTGAATGCTCTACTCATTCCACAAATAACAGCATGCCTCCAAACAGAAATTGAGAGCATCTTTCTGTCACCAGGTGCTCCTGTGCACACCCTATCAAGGCCAAAATCCCCTCTCCTTGTGCACAGCCACGTCTCAAAATTTGTTACTAACAATTGGGGGAGAGCTGGGGAGCTCAGGACGCAAATGACAGGAGAGAGCACACAGAACTTGGGGCCTTAAAAAATTTTAAGGCCCCAAGTTCTGAGTGATCTACAACTTCCCTAAAGGAGTGACAAACCACCAAAGAGACACAGTGTCTTTCTGTCCCCAGCAGCTCCTCTGTGCATCCTAGCAGGGCTCAGAGACCCTCTCGCTGTCCACAAACAGAGGCCAAAATTTTTTCCTTACAATTTTGAGAGAGCTGACCAATGTTTGGAAGCTCAGGATTCAAAGACAAAATAGAGCACTCAGAACATGGAGCCTTAAAACAAAATTGGTTTAAGGCCCCAAAGTTCTGAGTGCTCTACTCCTTCACCAAAGAGGAGGAAAGCCACCAAAGAGAAAGGGACAGAAAATTCCTGTCCCCAGCAGCTACTGTCTGCATCACAGCAGGGTGAAGGTCCCTCTCTCTGTCCACAGCAACATGTTGAAAATTTTCCCTGGCAATTTTGAGAGAGCTGAAGAGTGTTTGGGAGGTCAGGTTAGAAATGACAAGATAGAACATTCTGAACTTGGGGGATTTTAAACCCAATTATTTTAAGGCCCCCAAGTTTTGAGTGCACTACACCTTCCCCAAAGGAGAAACAAGCCACCAAAGAGAAATAGAAAGAAGCTTCCACAGCAGCTCCTGTGTGCCTTTTAGCAGGGGTGAAAGCCCCTCAAAATGTCCAGAGTAACAGGTCCCAATTTTTTCCTTGCAATTCTGGGAGAGTTGAGGAGTGTTTGGGAGCTCAGGATGCAAACGACAAAATAGAGCACTGAGAATATGGAGGCCTTCCAACAAATTTATTTAAGGCCCCCAAGTTTTGAGTGCTCTACACCTTTCCAAAAGGACAGACAAGCCCCCAAAGAGAAATAGAAAGCATCTTTCTGTCCCGAGCAGCACCTGTGTGCATCATAGTATGGCAGACAGCCCCTCTCGCTGTCCAAAGCTATAGGTCAAAATTTTTTCCAAGCAATTTTGTGAAAGCTGAAGAGGGTGTGGGACCTCAGGTTGCAAATGACAATTCAGACCACTCAGAACCTGGAGGCCTTATAACAAAATTGTTTAAGGTCCCCAAGTTCTTAGTGCTCTACACCTTCCCCAAAGGAGGGACAAGCCACCAGAGAGAAATAGATTGCATCTTTCTGTCCCCAGCAGCTCCTGTGTGCATCCCAGAGGGTTCAAAGTCCCTCTCATTGTCCACAGCCATAGGTCGATATTTTTGACTCACAGTTCTGAGAGAGCCAAGGAGGGCTGGGAGCTCAGGACACAAATGACATGAGAGAGCAGTAAGAACTCAATTTTGTTTAAAGGTCTCAGAGTTCTGAGTCTTCTAAACCTTTCCAAAAGGAGAGACAAGCTACCAAAGAGAAATAGACAGCATTTTCTATCTGAAGCAGCTCCGGTCTGAATCCTAAAATGGCTAAATGCCCCTTACTCTGTCCACAGTAACAGGTCCATTTTATTTTTTTGCAATTCTGGGAGAGCTGACAAGTGTTTGGGAGCTCAGGATGCAAACCACAAGATAGAGCACTGAGAAATGGAAGTCTTAAAACAATTTTTAAGGCCCCCAAATTCTGAATGGTCTATTCCATCTCCAAAGGAGAACCAAGCCACCAAAGAGAAATAGACAGCATCTTTCTGTCCCCAGCAACTCTTTGTGCATCCTAGCAGGGCCGAAAGCCCCTTTTGCTGTCCACAGCCACATATAGAATTTTTATCCTTGAATTCTGGGAGAGCTATCGAGTGTTTGGGACCTCAGGGTGCAAACGACAAGATAGAGAACCCAGAAGTTGAGGGCCTGAAAACAAAATTGTTCTAACACCCCCATGTTCTGAGTGCTCTACACATTCCCCAAAGGGAAGAAAAGCCACCAAAAAGACACAGACAGCGTCTTTCTGTCCACACGAACTGCTGTGTGCATCATAGCAGGGCAGAAAACCTCTCTGGCTCTTCATAGCCTCAAGTCCATTTTTTTTTGGGGGGGTCCGGTTGTGGAGCCTGAACTCTGGGCATGGGCGCTGTCCCTCAGCTCTTCAGCTCAAGGCTAGCGCTCTACCACTTGAGCCACAGAGCCACTTCTGGCTTTTTCCTTTTTGCTTATGTGGTGCTGAGGCATCGACCCAGGAGGGCCTCATGCATGTAAGGCAAGCGCTCTACGACTGAGCCACACTCCCAACCCCAGGTCCAAATTTTTTACTCGCAATTCTGGGAGAGCTGACGAGTATTTGGAAGCTCAGGATGCAAACCACAATATAGGACACTCAGAACTGGCTTAAGGCTCCCAAGTTCTGAATTCTCTACACCTTCCACAAAGGACAGACAAGACACCCAAGAGAAGTAGACAACATGTTTCTTTCCACTGCTGCTGCTCTGTGCATCCAGCAGAGCTGAAAACTCCTCTTGCTGTCCACAGGCACATGTCGAAATTTTTCATCCCAATTCTGGGAGAGCTAACGAGTGTTTGGAAACTCAGGACGCAAACAACAAGATGGAGCACTCATTACTTGGGGCCTTAAAATGTTTTAAGGCCCCCAAGTCCTGAGTGCTCTACACATTCCTCAAATGAAAGACAATTCTCCAAATAGAAACAGACACCATCTTTCTGTCCCCAGCAGCTACTGTGTGTATCCTAGCACAGCCGAAAGCCCTTTTCGTTCCCCGATTCAAATGACATGATGGAGCACTCAGAATATGGGGGCCTTAAAACAATGTTACTCACTATTCTGGGAGAGCTGAGGAGGGGTTGGAAACTCAGGACCCACATAATAATTTTGTTTTAGGGTCCCTAGTTTCTGAGTGCTCTACACCTTGACCAAAGGAGAGACGAGCCGCCAAAAAGAAGTAGACAGCATATTTCTGTACACAGTAACTCCTGTGTGCCTCCTAGCAGGGCTCAAAACAATTTTGATTTGAGAACTAGACTTATGTTTTCTTGGACACATGCTATGGCCATTCATTCCTATGGACAGGGACTGCAAGTATCAGCATTGTTGTTAGCTGAATGACCTCTGCCAGGCACACTCAGATGAGGTTCTGAGTTCTTGCAACATAGGAGCGTTTCACTGCTTTCAATGTTTCTTATGAAGAATTCCAGATTCTTGTAGCTGGTAGGCCCACAGGTGTTCCGGGTTAATATCTGCTTCTGAATCCTACCTGGTTTCTTCTATAAGCTTGAAGGTTGGTAAAGATATTCAGTTTGAATTGCTGAACAATTGCACCTGGAGAGCTGTAGAGCAGTTGGATGGATGAAGATGAGACATTCAGTTATGCTTGTCCCCATAGGACCTTACCTGCTTATTGGAAATGTCTGCTTCTTGTTCCTAAAACCTGTGTACTCTAGATTAGAGCTTTTACCCATATACACATTTCAGTCTGAAGAGTAAGTTAAACCTGGCCTTATTGCACTGTGTTGAAGATTTGGGAACCAGACTTCAGATTTCTTCAACATAATCTAAGTCCATACATTCCTATGGACATCAACTGGAAATATCAGCGTATAAATACTTCACTGTTGTTAGCCGAATGACCTCTGAGGGGCGCACTCAGAATGAGGTTCTGAGCCATTGAAACATAGCAGCATTTCACTGATTTCAGTGCTTTTTAAGAAGAATTCCATTGCAACAATGAGATGTACAAGTCATTATGTCGTTAAACGAACTTTACAAATTTGGTAGGGTGGGGGGAGATGGGAAGTGATGGAAAAGGGAAACAAAGGAGGAGGCAAAAATGCTTGATAAGAAATGTACTCACAAAAAATAAAATACCTAGGAATTAACTTAACTAAAGAAGTGAAGGACCTCTATGATGAAAACTTTAAAATCTTGAAAAAGGAAATCAAC